>NC_142933.1:80998478-81093179 GCF_046866305.1 Octopus bimaculoides
TTCTATTGGAACTCATCAAAAGGATGCATTATAATTTATTTGTAAGCAAGAAGTTTTGGATTATTGTAAAAATTAAATTTTACCCACTTAAACATATACCGATGAGTATGTGACATACTATGATTAGCAAAATTTGTTATTGCTGTTGCAAACTCCAACCATCCTAGTTCTTTCTACTATATGTACAACCACACTTATATCATCCTGAAAGCATTATCTATAACACTTAGTCAAGACAACTATAAAAATTACACTTACAAAAATAGCAGTAGTAATATCTAACTTTATTCATCTCCCAAATTACAATAAATGGCATGTAAAGAGGAACAACTGTTGTGCTTTGGCTGAGTAGACTATGAAAACTATTAGAACCTTCTGGTATACAATTAACAGACAGGACAGAGAAAAAAATATATATGCCTAGACAGCCTCACTGCACTCAATTTAATAAATCAATGCATGTTGTGTGCACAGGCAGAATAGAATGTTTACAGCAATAGGTCTGAAAGTTACACTAAGACATTTAATTGACTTCCCAAGTGCTATGGGTCTGTTCTATTGTGGGTGACTGTGGCTAAATAATATATTTGTATACATTTTTGCATTCAGAAATCTTAAAGATTTATTCAAATTTCCAACTTTTCTTGTTAAAGCAGTTGAAAGGTGGTTTACAGTGGTTTTTAATTTTGAGATTTATCTTTCAAATGTTGCTGTTTTTGAGTTCAGTATTTAAGTAAAATTACAGTGCTACAAGTAATAATCATTTAACCCCATCACAGAAAAAACAAAAACACTGTAGCATGGTCGCACAATCCATCCAAACCACAGAGATCTTCCTGAAGAAGCAAGGCATAAAAGTTACTGAAGTTTTCAAACATGCAAGAGAAACTAGTGTGGTCTTCACTGCATCAAATAATGGCATTGTTTTGAGTAGTACCCTTCCTGACCTTCAAATATCAACAGAAAACAACTTATTACAAAAAGCAGAGATATTTTTTTTTATGACAAAACAAAAGCTGAAGCTGATGTGGTTGATAAATGTCAAGATAATATCTAATGTGAAAGCAACTAGCAGGTGATGGTTAGCTCGTGTTTTCTTTGTGTTGGATATGACTTTGTGTTTGAATATAACTTTGGTCTTGTTCCAACATTAGCTGAAGAGAGTATATTTAAAAGACCAATAAAGTGCTTGATAACAACTCATCATTGCTGTAATAAATGTAGACAATGAAAAGTGATAGCACCATTTCTTCTTCAATCAAAAAGTATATTTACAGATCTACAAAATGTAGCAACAGAACTACTTCTCTATCTAGGATATAGAGAAAGACAGTCTGCAGTAAGCGAGCAACTAAGACATGACCATTTTAAAAATATAATTATAGAAATACAGAAGACCTATTCATTAGATGTTAATAATTAAATCTTGAAAAATTCTGTTTTTATAGTAAATGTTCCAACTCTTAGCTTTTTTCTACCTTTCAATAGAATAAAAGTGTTAAAAAACACAAACAGGGGTCAACTAATGATTTTTATTGCCTCTGTTGTTGAACAGTGTGATCCTCATAGTATTAAATATAATATTGAGATAAATTATTCCATTTCAATGGTAAACTCAGTGTCTTGAGACACAGCTTCACTAGCATAATGTCACTGTGTTACAGCATATACATAGAAGTAATTTTCCAGTGAAAGCCTGCCACGAGACATAAGGGGCTTGGCTCCATAAGTAATATCTTGGTATGTTGTTCTATTTGCTGGTGGGCTCACTCATGAATATTAATTTCTCGCTAGGCTACAAGTAGGAATTCAAGTACTGGTTAGTGGGGCTTCATGAATTGTAGTTTCCTCCTCCTTTTCCTGCAAAGGTTACGGGTGGAGCCTTTCTACTTGACTTAACAATAAAAAAAAGACGCCAGAATTCTCATGACACCCTTATCAGATAAATTAGTTAAGTTAGGAAATTGGGTCGCATATAGTTACCTCCCTTTACACTTGAGACGATGTTCTTTCACTTGAACTTCATTTGTCCAGAGATTCCAACACTTATTATTATAATCTGGGCGATACTATTTATGTAGTATCGCTTGGAATGGCCAAAACAATGTAGGTGATGATCAACATAATCCTCAGTAGGAAAAAGATAGGCAGGGAAAGAATCCAGTGTTGCACGAATGATCAAATGACAGTAGTAGAGTGGACAACTTCTTAAGTTTTAAGGGGTAAAAATCTTTGTAGTAGAAGTAGAAAAGAGAGAATAAAAAAACATTCTCGTTCTTTTTTTTTATTGTAGAATGTTTTTGAGTGAGTTCATACCACTCAGTAGTTTAGTATGTTTGCATGTGTAGTAGAACACTGTCCAAGATAGGGAATAGTACTTTAATCTCAGTAGCTGATCAAGGTCAGCATATTTCCTGACTCTAAAAAGGTAGCCAATTCTTTGAAATGCATTTTTGGGTAATGTTATATGAAAGATTGTGATATCTAGCATTTGTAGTAACTTTGAAGGGTTTAATTGTAGGTTGTTCATGAAAAATTACACAAAAATAGCAGTAGTGGTATCAATAACTTTATTCATCTGTTATTGCCTGGAGGACTATAATGAATAAGAGGGGACTGAGGACCGATCCTTGATGGACCCTACCCCTACCCGGAATTCTTCACTGTACTTGTTGCCAACCTTCACCTTATTGACAGCGTCCCTGTACATGGCTTGCACAGCTCTCATTAATCACTCATTTATCCCTAGTTTCCTTATTGACCACCAGATAAGGGATTGGGGCACCCTGTCAACAAAAGCCAGGTACAGAGGTTGATCTTTGGCTAGGTATTTCTCCTGCAGCTGTCTTAGCAGAAATATAGCATCAGTGGTGCTTTTCCCTAGCATGAACCCACACTGCATCTCATCTAGACTGACTCTCTCCCAAATTAGTTGGGCTATGACCCTCTCTGTGACCTTCATTACCTGATCTAACAACTTGATACCTCTGTAATTATTTGTATCTAAAGCATCACCTTTACCTTTGTAGCAGTTAACTATGGTGCTGCTACACCAGTCATTGGGTATGACTCCTTCATGTATCACCTGGTTAACTATATGGGTGACTAGGCTATAGCTGACACCGCCAGATATTTTGAGCATCTCTGCAGTGATTCTTGATGGGCCAGGGGCTTTCCCTGTCTTCATACCCTCAATTGTTTTATCTACCATGGTACTGTCAATTTGGATAGCTGGTTCCTCTGTTGGGTTGGCATTCAGCAGACTCTCTTTTTCCCATTCATTCTCTTTATTTAGCAACCTTTCATAGTGGTGTCTCCAGATCTCTCTCTTTGCAGCCTTGTTTAATGCAAGTGAACCATCATCCATGCAGACATTTCTCTCCTGCGACATCACGATTCTCTCTCACACACTGTCTCGCAACACGAAATACCTCAAGTCTTTGGTCCTCACGGTGCAGAACATTGGCAAATTTTTTCTTATCTGGCTAAATAAACCTGTCTCCTAGCTTCCCTTCTGGCAGTCTGATACAATTCCCTGCTTCCACTGTTCTTGCAGTCCTTCCAAGCCTGTTTCTTTTCCCTAATGGCCCTGTCAACAACATTGTTCCACTACCATGTTACCTTGGGTCGAGAGGGGACTTTGCACCATCCACAGATCTGGTCAGTGGCCCTCAGCAGGTTGTCCTGTAGAAACCTCCAGTTGTTTTCCACATCATATGATGCTATATTCCCCTCTATTTCGTCAAAAGCTTTGAGTAATACGTCTCTAAATCTCTGTCCATTCGCAGGATCTTTAAGCTTCCAGACCCTTCTCCACTATGCTGGTCGTCTTCTGGGCATCCATTTAGCCCTGACCCTGAAGTCGCTAACTACTAGTCTATGTTGTGGGGTACATTCTTCACCTGGGAAGGTTTTGGTATTTATAAGCAGCCATCTTTCCCTCTTTCTGGTGAGGATGTAATCAATTTGGCTAGTGTGTCTACCAGATCGGTAGGTGACTAGGTGATTGGTAGGTTTCCTGAAGTGAGTATTGCAAACCATAAGATCATTTGTATTGCAGAACTCCAGCAGCCTGGTTCCCTCCTCATTGTGGGAACCAAAATCATAGCCTCCATGTACGCCATGGAAGCCCCCTGCATGTTGTCCAACATGTCCATTGAAGTCACCAGCCACAAAGAGAAGGTCCATCATTTGTCAACAAGGTCGTCTGCAAGAGGGTGTCATAAAATTGGTCTTTCTGTCCATCAGGTAGCTCTGGCTGAGGGGTAAAAGCTGAGATAGAAATTGTTTTATCCTGATGTGAGTCAAAATTCTGTCAGGAATTGATATTAGAAATAGTTTTCATGGAACTCCATATTTGCTCTGACCAAGACATGTAGTATGCAAGAAGTTGGTTTAACATGCATCTAAACCACAGATCTATTGATGGATATATAAAGAATGTACATAACACCAAAACCTTACCCTCGTGTTGTTTTGATGAAAATTATTGGGATTCATGACTATTTAAGAAATTATTATTGAAACATTCAATTATGAAAGAGACAAATTCTATGACTCTAAACTGAATCTGGTAGTGGTACACTGGTTCAGGAGTTCCAGAGTTTTAAAGAGTGTGGGGCCATCTCTTAGCCACTATTGTTCCTAGGTTTACTTTGATTTGGAGTAGCAACACTTGTTAGGGTCTCAGCTAAGGGTTAAATAGCATGTGACTGAGGGTGTATTGAACTCATAGGATGCAGTATAGTGGATGTGAAGTATTTTGGCAGATGAATTTATTGAATCAATGGCGAATATCACCAGATGCTGAGTAGATAAACAGACACGAAACTTTCAACAGCCTGGATCAATAAACTACTGCTATCATATGTAATCATGATATACACAGAGGAGACATTTCAGCTTGCGAAACAACAATATGACTAAAACTCTGGCCAGACATTCATGCTTCATCACTCAATTGGGACACCTCTCACAGAAGAGTCACAGTGGTTCAAGTAAATCACTTGACCTGGATTATGATGATTACCAATTCTTTCTAGAGAGTTGCCTATCAGTCTGTTGGGATTCTTTTAAATATTTTAACTTATTTAAACTATTGAAGGTCAAATCTATAAATAAAGAGGAATAAAGACATTTGACAACCCAAGATTGGAAAAATATATTTATTCATTTCTTTTAAAAATTTACAATTTTCTTTTTAATAAACGAGTGAAGAGTAACAGCAAAACAATATCAAAAATTCCCTGATTTTCCACTTGTAAACAGTTTTCACACCTCTTGCAATGACACAAATTCCAGACATTATTCTGTCAGAAAACAAAAGACATACAAAATTTCTTGTAAAATTTTACCTATCTCAGATTATTATATGATTATGAGACTGTTGTAGACCTAAATGTAATCTATAGTACAACATACATATCAAATGTTCAAGTTTTATTATTAGCTGGAGGAATGGATGTGACTTGATCTTTCATCCTTTTAGAGTTGTGGTGATAAAATACATTCCAATAGTTGATTGAGAAGTTTCAGAATAAGCACCGCATCTTGTAACTTAATCTGTCTTTTCGAAGAAAATTTCTTCAGCTTTCTATAATTGGTGCCCAAACAAAATTTGAGGTCTTGTGGATTTGTTAGAAATCATTACCATAATTATTATGAGGGTGTGAGTAACACACAATCAATTGATAGAAAGATTGTGGTATTTAGTTCTGTGTTCAAATTCCATTGGAATCAACTTCTAGAAAATTTCCTTCTGAAATGATAAAAATTAATGCCATTCAAATTGAGAGATTAACTAAATCGAATATACCCCTATCCTCAAATTTGCTACTTTGTAAGACATTATTATCACTGTTGCAGCATCATAGATGATCTTCAGATCAGCCTGTGCCATACTCCTCACAATTAAACTGCTAATTCCCCAGATCCCTATTTGAAGTTGAGACTCAAAGTTTAAATACAGTTGTCCTACAAAAATATGAACATGGAGTAGTATCCACTGCATCAACCAAACAAGAATATTCTATTAATTACAAACATGTGTAGAACCAGTAAATACTTCAGTTATATCAATCAGATGAAAGTTAGGGTTAGTTTTACAATCATATTGTGGGTTTGACTCTCAGACTAGGCAACACGTCATGTCCTTGAATAAGGCACATCATTTTATGCTGATCTAGTCCATTCGACTGGAAATGAGTACCAAGAGTAGCTCGAGGATAATTCTGCAATGGAAAGACATCTCATTCAGAGAGGAGTCCTGTAATCTCGTTCATTTAAACACCAAGGAAACCTGGATAAGTTCTAGTCTCATGAACCTGTGGGCTTGAGGCAGACATTACTATAATTTCAGAAACTTCTCTTCCTTTGTATGCTTATATAAGCATGCAAGAACTGACGTTGTTGCCGAGTTCCAGCGCTAATCATATAGTGCCTATCTCAGACTTTCCTTGCTATTTCTAACAATTCAAGCAAGCATAGGCAACCTGTTGCACCCTGCTGAATGCAGCCATTTTCAACTTTCTGTATGACACTTTTATATAAAAAATTTGTAACATAATTTAACGTTCTCGAGCTGCTCAATTGAAAAAAACTTATTGTTGTTAGCCAATGCCGAAAAATTTTAACAGTAGGAAATTCCCCAAGAGTACCTTCAGCATAAAGAGCATATAGTTAAGTGCAGGAAATATTCCAATGTCATTATTTGATAGATTACTCAGCTGAAAGCAGTTACTGTTTTTTTTCCACATCACTATAAAGTATTTCGTGTGAAAATGGGGGTCAAAATTTAAAACTGCCGGATCTAAAGATTTATTCAAATGAAATCCAATTGAAATTCTGACATTTAAAAAAAACATTTTCTTTTAATTCTGTTTCCTTACTTACTGCTGAAATATAAAAGTCGAAGGCACGCGAGGATAACAGGCGCCCTTAATTCTCACAAAATGGATGCAAAATAAAACAGAAATTGTACGCATTATTTTTAGCTAACATTCTTTCCTATAATAATATCAACGAGTTATATAATTCGCCGATTTACAACTCTTGTGTCATGCGTTGTGCTTGTTAAATGATTATTTTAGTGTTGTCACTCGATTTATGATTAGCAACATCTAATAATTTCGGATCTGGTAAGTCCCCTATGTCTGGAGTAGAAACTCCTTGGTACGCTTGTCGAAATACAAGTTTTTTAATGCAATAAGTTTCAGTAAGACGTACTACTTCGTCGGAATAATAGTCACCTTACATAGACCCAGTCGTTTGCAAGCACATAATTTTTATACAATAGTATGCGTATCATAATGGTTACTACGATAAGAATAAATATAAAACAAAAATACCACTATAGAAGGTTTCACTGAAAATATGGTCTTTATCTACCTGCAAACACACATGGAGCTGAAAAAGGTGTTCAATGTGGCTGTTGGCACAATGTTAATAATTTTGTGGATGTTTACTAAGTCAGTTGTCAGTATTGGAGCTTCAGTGTATCTATGCCCAAGGAAGCAAGGCATTCAGAGTGTGGTAGATGCCTGATGGAGGGTATTCACATGGTTGCATGTCTGAACATTTTCCAGGAGGCCAATGTCCTGAGCAAGATAGGGGTTCCAAACTGGTGATGTTAATTCAAAGTGTGGCCGCATCATAGCCATATGCAGCTTTTAATAGATAGTTGTGATTATATAGTTGTGTCCCTTTACGTTTTGAGTTCAAATTCCACCAAGGTCGAATTTGCCACTTTTTATCCTTCCAGGTATTGATAAAATAAAACAGCAGTCAAAAAATAAATACGATTGTTTCATCCCATCTATTCTAACCTGTTAGATTATAATTATAAAACAAATCATGTAAAATATAACAGAATTACAAGTTTAATTTGATTAAATAATACAGAGGTCACATAAGTTAACATGTGCGTCCTGATTTCTATTTGTAAGATAATGTATAAATACACGTTAATTACTATTGAAGAAGAGAAGTTTAATTTCCGATACCTATACGCATGTACAAGCACAGCTTGTGTCTTTACATGTATATGACCAGATACGATTAAGATCATATAATTGCATACTTACAAAGTACTAACTGGAAATTCCCGTCATTGAGTGTCCTCTTTTTTGGCTACATTAAAACATTCTTTAAAATCTTTCAAAGCTTGTTGACATTTGCGCCAGTCATTATGCTCAGCCATGCACTCCTGTACTTTATAATGAAGTTCTAGGCAACCAGCCCGTTTTAACATGAGTTCAACTCTGTCTAATTCGTCTTCATCGTCGTCTTCCATTGATTTAGTCGTCCGGTTATGATGCGATGGTGAAGCCATGTTTACACTTTTATCGATAATCTCCCTTGGGTGGTGACACTCGTCATTAAATGTTACTTCCCATTGATATGCTTTTCTTGCTTAAAATCTCAGCATTTTACTTCAAAGTTTTTACGTTTTAAGTTCAAATTCTGTTGAAGTCGACTTTGTCTCTCATCTTCTCGGGGTTGATGAAATAAGTACCAAATTCAGTTATAGAGTCAATTAATTTCTTTCCCCAAATAGTAGACCTTGTATCTATAGCAGAAAAGATTTTACTTTTATGTTGACACGTGGCTAGAGTAAGTCAGTTGATTTATTCGGATATATTTTATGGAGACAATTGTCTTTGTGTCACATACAGAGTTTGCAATTGAGATAGAAAATCAGAGGTATCGATCATAAAATAGGAAAGCAATTTCAAATTTGCTGTTAATAATAATAATGAAATTATTGTGTATAGTGCTCAGGTGCACAACAACTCATCAAAGGTGCATGTACGGTACATAGAATTATATACAAAAGTCAGGAAAGTTAATAGTGTAAGTCATGATATACATGTGTGCATGCATATGGAGGTGTAGTGTTGGTGAATTTCGGGAAGCATGGTGGTTTTAAATGATGCAATGTTTCAGTAACCAACAACTGATACAAGTAGTTTATTCCATGCTTCAGCAACTCTGAGTGTGAAAAAATGTTTCCGGAAGTCATGGGAGCTGTGCTGTTTGCTGACTTTTTCGGCATGCCCATGTGTGTTGGACACATGGAGCTGAAAAAGGTGTTCAATGTGGCTGTTGGCACAATGTTAATAATTTTGTGGATGTTTACTAAGTCAGTTGTCAGTATTGGAGCTTCAGTGTATCTATGCCCAAGGAAGCAAGGCATTCAGAGTGTGGTAGATGCCTGATGGAGGGTATTCACATGGTTGCATGTCTGAACATTTTCCAGGAGGCCAATGTCCTGAGTAAGATATGGGTTCCAAACTGGTGATGTTAATTCAAAGTGTGGCCGCACCATAGCCATATGCAGCTTTTAATAGATAGCTGGAGAGCGACTGACAACGGTCTTGCTGAGTTATGCCAAGATATCCTCAGCCTTCTTGACAATTTTAGAGATGTGCTTTGTTCAGCACAAATTGCTCCTGACAGTAATGCCCAGATCATATTCACAAGAAGACTTCTTGATATTAGTGTTGTGGAGAGAATATGTGGACGCTGGGTTTTTCCTCCCAAAATGAATGGTGGTACACTTGTCCACAGCCAGCTTGAGTTGCCAGTCCATGATCCATTGTTGCATTGTGTCCAGGTCTTATTACAGGAAAGATCTATAGTGTTCAAGATCTGTCCATTTTATCTCAGGGTACAGCTTGATGTCACCTACATATTTCAGCACTGTAGCATTCTTCAAGTTGGCATCTATGTCATTAATGTATGCAACAAACAAAAGGGGACCAAGAACAGATCCCTGTAGTACACCAGATGACATCTCATAGGGTGAAGAATGCTGTCCTAAAATCATGACTACCTCTTTTCAGCTGAGAATGAAGGATTCCAACCAGTTAAAAAGATTATCTTTCATACCCATTGCAGAGAGTTTTGCCATAAGTCTTTTGTCTGGCACAGACTTAAAAGCTTTAGCAAAGTCAAGGTAAACAACATCCACCCATGAGCCGCCATTAGTGATCCACGTGATGTCTAAGAAAGTTGATAAGTTGGTCACAACAGCTGGAACTATGGATAAATCCAAATTGTGAGGGCCAAATAAGGCTGTGAGAATTCCAGAAGTTCCAGAGTGTTTCTCTGACACAGGATTCCATCAGTTTGGCAATGCAGTCAGTCAGACTGACCGGACGATAGTTGACAGGTGACATGCGGTCACCTTTTTTGAACAGAGGAATGACACTGGCAGTTTTCCACTGCTCTGGAGTAGCACCGTTGTTAAGACGGAACTGAAAGAAGAGTGAAAGCTGATGCAGAAGAAAGTAACCACCACGTTTGAAAAGCAGGTATGTAACACCATCAAGACCAGGAAAAGCATAGTTGAATACTTGAGAATCATTGATATAAAAGTCAGGGATAAGGCAGTGAGCTGGCAGAATGGTTAGCATGCCAGACAAAATGCTTAGTGGCATTTCATCCATTTTATGTTCTGAGTTCAAATGCCACTGAGATCAACTTTGCCTTTCATACTTTCAGCTCAATAGAATATGTACCAGTTGAGTACTGAGGTTAATGTAATTGACTTACCCCTCTCCCGAAATCACTGGCCTTGGGCCAAAATTTATAACTGATATAAAAAGAAGGGATATTAGGAAAAATTAAACATAGAATTTTATTATTATTATTTTATATCTGCTTTGTATTTCTACTCATTAAGCCTCTCGATTCCTTAATTCCCCAATGGATTCAGCTCTGAGAACTAAATTATCAATACATAGGAGTTCCCATGGACAGCCAGTCTTAAACTCCACTATAATGACTTGTAGGACTATGATGAAGAAGAGAGGGCTGAGGACTGAACATTGATGGACTCCTAACTTCTTGTTAAATTCATCACTGAAGTCATTACCAATTCTCACTTTACTTGCTGATCCTTGTACATTACTTGAGCTACCCACCACAAGCCAATCATCTACTCAGTGTGCATCAGATTACTGAATGTGGTGCGCTTTAAATGCCTTCCCTAAATCACTGAAAGCCAGGTGTAGCTGTTTATTCTTAGCCAAGTATTTCTCCTGTTGTTGCATCACTAGGCAGATTGCATCTGCAGTACCTCTTCTGGGGGAAAAGCAAAGCTGCATCTCATCCAGGTCTACTTTAGTATGGATCAATTATGCTATGACTTTCTCTGTGTCCTTCATAACTTGATCTAGAAGTTTGATTCCACTATAGTTAATTCTATCCAAAATATTGTCTTTTCCCTTGTAGCAATTTACAATGATACTGTTACACCAGTCATTAGGTATGACAATTTATTGGATTTTGTTATACACTGCTGGTCACAATGCACTTTCAGTTCTTTCTTAATTGCTCCCTTCTTTTCCATCTTGGTCCAAATTGTTAAAGTAAACTATCTTTCCATATTCATGGGGACCTTCCAAATGGCCTTTTCCATTCTCTTAGATAACATTCAGTAACTGCGTGGTCCACCTGTTGTCTCTGAGCCTTGTAACATGTCCCACCCAACACAACTTGTACTTTTGGTATTTTGTGATCACATCATCCTCTTTGCTCTGTTCTCAAATTATCTCATTTCAAATATGCTCTCATTTTGATAGTCTGAGCATGGATCTTTCCATGGCCCTTTGGATTGTAGCCAATTGATGTTCTTCCTTCATAATAGCCCACATCTCACATGCATGTAAAAGCACAGGTAGAATGGTGCCATTGAAGAGACTAGTATGTAGGGTCTTGTCCACCTTTTCTTTGAACACATCTTTTTATTAAAGTCAATGCCTTCCATCCTGCACCCTGTGATATTTCAGCATCCATCTCTTGGCACATATTCACCTTGTGTCACAAACAGATGTACTCCTTTACCCAATAGTGTAGCTAGAGTATGTGCTGCCTCCAGACCCCACGAAAAACACATATTGCCTACAGCAGACCCAAAACATTAAAAGTGCCGCCTGGAGTGAACCAGCCCCCCACACACACACAGCTACCTCCTCACTTTCATTGCTTCCCATCTTTATTCAGCCTTGTGCTACATCTTCAGACTGCATATATTTCATTTTCATGCAGTTCATTTTAAGATCAACTGCTGAGCTATGAGTGTCTAGCTCTGTCAGCGTATATTGTGTCCAGTCATTTGAGCAAAGTGAAGTTGAGCAAAGTCAAGTCGAGTGAAATCATTTTGAGTGAAGACATTAGGCTATTTTGTTTTTGCCACAATTTGAAACAATAATGTCCATGAAAAGTTAGCTACAAATATTAAGTTGATACCCAAAGTATATATTTTGCTTAAAATTAACCTTCACTGAAAGTCCTGCCCACTTGTAATGTTTCACTCAAAATAACTTTGCTCCAAATGACTTTGCTAAAAATTAATTTTGCTCAAAATAACTTTACTTTATATATATATATTTATGGTGCCATTCATTTTAAGTAAAGTTATTTTGAGTGAAATCAATTATATAATATATATATATATATATGTATATATATTCTTTTACTTGTTTCAGCCATTTGATGGTAGCCATGCTGGAATACCACCTTAAAGGGTTTTAGTCGAAGAAATTGACTTCAGGACTTATTCTTTGTAAGCCTAGTACTTATTCAATCAGTCTCTTTAACCGAATCGCTAAGTTACAGGGACATAAACACACTAGCATCAGTTATCAAGCAATGATGGGGGGGGGGACAAACACAGACACACACACATATAAATACATACATACATATTGATGATGATGGGGAAACATATTTGGAAATGGATGTGTGGCATTCAATTGAATAATAATATAAATAATATATATATATACATGCATATATGGGTACAGGACGTCACCAACTGTGAACAACATGAAGTATGAAAACAAACAAGTTAAATATGCAAACAATGAGAGAAGAGAAATGAAAAACAGGACAAGTAACACAAAGAACAACCCTTCATCAGTTGACAGCTGTCTATCTACTCCTCATTTCAAGCATTCAATGATAATATGAGTCTTTGAAGACAGTTGCTCCCATAAATGCCAAAATAAAATTTTGGATTTATGGAGGGTCAAAGTTGGGAACAAAAACAGGACAGTGGAGACATATAAGGAAACCGAATGAAAACAAACATGGATGGTTGTTAGACCTGAACGAGGGGAAAATAGTGAATGCTGGGAGAAATATTTTCTTTGAAAAGAGAAAGGATAGAAGAGAGAGATAGAAGACATCCAGTCCTTAGAAGGTCCGTGCAGGAAAAGAAAGATGGTCACGTGAGGAAAAGAAAGATACGATGGGATTCTTTCAGTTTCTGCCTACCAAATTCACTCACAAGGTTTTGGTTGGCCTGAGGCTATAGTAGAAGACACTTCCCCAAGGTGTCACACAGTGGGACTGAACCCAGAACCATGTGGTTGGGAAGCAAGCTTCTTACCACACAGTCACACATCACCACTATTTGACCTGCAAACATGTTGTCTCTTCACTTTGTTTCTTCTTTTCTTATTACAGTAAACTTTGGTTCTCATGAGTCAGTTGGTCTCATGTCACTTCCACATATCAACTATATTGCCCTTCCACCCTTAGGCCTTATTTTGATGATTTTTTCCTAGTCCTTCTTCCACAGAATGTCAACTCTATGCAATTTCTACCTTGTTCATATTTTTCCTGCAGCCATCAATTTTGTATAGTTCAAGAACATCAACTGCATTGATATTTCCAGTTTTAGAGGATCTGAGAAAGACATGGTTATAGCCCCTTCCACTTGACCAAATCATTGAATAATTATTGCATTAATCCCAACTTTCCCTTTCAATGAGTACTGATCCTTCTGTTCAGATTAAAGGCAGAGAGGAATAAAATATTATTTTAATCCTTCATTCCCACTCCAAATGTAGCCATGAATGCAAACAGTAAAAACAGTTAGTAAGAACTAAGCCTTACAATTATGAGTGAAAAGTTATGCTGAGCTATTAATATAATAAGTAATCTATTTAAAATGCAAATCAATTCAGGGCCAAAGCTGTATTTAACAATATTTTACCATTGCACTCCAAATGAAAAATCAATAATTGTTGCCTTGTTACAATAATGAAAAGTTCATGTGTTAAAAATTAAAACCTCCTCTAAATTAAGATATTTCCTGAATTTAGTTCATACCTCTGACTTCAGCTGTGCAATATGTCTCTTCTTTATATCTTCAGTAAGATATTGATTTAACATATCAATAAAATGGGTTTAAATACCTCAAAAATGGAAATAAGTTCACTAGATTTGATGATTTAATGTGCTTCCCATTCCTATTTAGTTGTAGAACTGAAAGAAATGTTTTACCCAATATTGACCAATAAGTTAACATGAAAATTAAGAGGAAGTTTTTCTCTTCATATATAGTCAGTTTTTTAAAATGCATTTTACGTCACAGGAAGAAATTATATTGTTATGTTAATATACATATGTATATTGTGTAATCACATATCTATTGAATTTTACTCTTCATATAATTGATTTTTATTTTCTCATACAACTTGTGAACCAGTTAACACACGACTTCTTCAGTAGAGCTGGGCTGTGAACTTAATAGCCAAAAATTAAAAACAAAAAACAAAAAACGAAAAAAATGTTCTTTGTTTTGTTATAAATTCTGAAAAGATTTTCACTCCAGATCTTCATTAGTTTCTGAAATATCAGAGATCAGAGTAGACATCTAAGCTATCAATCATACAAATACATGTTTAAAACATGTATTTGATAATGGATTGTAGGTGTTTGGTTATGTTGGATGAATAGGGTGATGGAACGAAGCACATACCATGTAACAGGCCAATGTGAACTTACAGGCTGTATACTAGATGTATAAATTCATAAACCCAATAAATCAACAAGGAGCCTTTCCATAATTATTTTTTTATCTTTGACTTTTTCTTGTTTAAGTCATTAGACTGCAGTCATGCTGGGGTACCACAGTGAAGAATTTTTTTGTTAAGCCTGGTACTTATTCTAGTGGTCTCCTTTTGCTGAACCACTAAGTTACAGGAATGTAAACACACCAACACTAGTTGTCAAGTAGAGGTGGGGGAAAAACACAGACATGAAGACACACACACATAGATATATATACATACATATAAAAGATGAGCTTCTTTCAGTTTCCGTCTACCAAATCCACTCACAAGGCTTAAGTTGACTTGAGGCTATAATGGAAGACATTTGCTCAAGTGTCCTGCAGTGGGACTGAACACTGAACTTGGAACCATGTGGTAGCAATTAAATTTCCCTAAAATAGGACCCTTCTGCCTTAAAAAAAAAACACAGGA
Source organism: Octopus bimaculoides (assembly GCF_046866305.1). Classification (NCBI taxonomy): domain Eukaryota; kingdom Metazoa; phylum Mollusca; class Cephalopoda; order Octopoda; family Octopodidae; genus Octopus; species Octopus bimaculoides. The sequence goes on from NC_142933.1 coordinate 81,013,757, forward strand.
GTACATTATATCTGATAAAAGAAAACATGAATGGCTTGAATAGAGCTGACTTGTTGGAGCTAAACAACAACATTGATATTTCTTTCTACTAAAGGCACAAGGCCTGAAATTTGGCAAGAGAGGAGAGAGGCTAGGGAATTACATTGATCCCACTGCACAACTGGTACTTATTTTATTGACTCTGAAGGGATTAACGATGAAGTTGGGCTTAGTGGAACTTGAACTCAACACATAAATATGGACGAAATGCTATAAGCATTTGTTTGGCACGCTAACAATTCTGCCAGTTCATTGCATTAACAATAACATTAATATACCATTCAAACTTGTGCATCAGTGTTTTATTCATCAAATCATTGCTAGGATTGAACTTATAACCTGTTGAGAACCATCTGGAGCAAAGTGATGAATGGATTAGCTGAGAATGATCCACATATTTATTTTTTCCCATTCCAATTGTTGAGAAGAAAAATCGGATCTTTCTGATTTGACGGGCAACACTTTTCATTTATGTTTTATGTAGTGTTTTTGGTACCAAAACACTTTCAAACTTCGTATACTTGTATATTTTGTGTTATAGAACAGATAAAAATTTTGTATTCGAAGTTATTTCATGTAAAAAATTGTCGCATTTCGGTAATTTCAACCAATCACTGACGTCTATTGAGGTGAAAACAATTACTGCCGTGGAATGTAAACAACATGTTCTAATGGTGTCATTACAGAAATACGACAACTTTAACATGAAATAACTTGCAATATATAAATTTTTGTTTAGAAGGCTAAGAGAAAAAGTTGTTTTATATGACACATTCTACCAGTATCCCAAGTTTGAAAGTGTTTCGTTAAGAAAACAAGTGGTGCCTGTTAAATCAGAAAGTTCTAAGGGTGTAGTATATAGATTAACACAAGATCTTAGGAAGGAGAGAAGCTGAAAGATAAATTATGACAATATTTTGAGTGGAGCTGGATTAAAATTAGTAGATTAAAATCAAAGAGATCTAAAGTGGCCTCGTTGCTGTCATTGCCATCATTGTCATTGTCATTGTTGCTGTCATCATCATCATTGTCATCATTATCAACACCATCATCATCATTCAATGTCCTCTTTTTTCAATGCTGGCATGGGTTAGATGGTTTAACAGGAATCGGCAAGGTAAAGGATTGCATTGAGCTCCTATGTCTATTATGGCATGGTTTCTACAGCTGGATGCCCTTCTTAACATCAATCACTTTAAAGAGTGTACTGGATACTTTTTATGCAGCACCAGCACTAGTGACATCACCAAACACTTACAAGACAAGATCCTTCAACTGAATGGGATATAGTATTGAGAGATGCAAATGTATGATAGAGGGATAGGAACAAGTGTTTTGCTGAAGAGAATACATGGCTTTCACGGCTGGAGAGAGAGAGAGAGAGAGAGAGAGAGAGAGGGAGAGAAAGAGAGAGAGAGAGAGAGAGAGAGAGAGAGAGAGAGAGAGAGTGTACAAAAACAGTTTTGTTGTTGTTGCTATCTTCCCCTAGTTCAGCCTTAGACTCAATGGGGTTCCAGCCATGATCATCCCATATTTTTCAAACAGTGTGTCTGTGATCACATTATTCAGTGACTTTACTTAACATGACAGGGAGTAATTTGAAGGAGATTTGGTTGCTATTTCTAGTAGGATGGTGAACCCTGTAAAGGCTTCCTTACTGGCTTATTAAAGCTATTTCAATTCTAAAGAGTATGATAACTAGTAGGTCTAAACATTACATATGCAGGAGCAGTTTTTCTACAAATAGTTGAGCTGATGCAATATCATCCAACGAGTTGAAAGGACAATAATTTATTTTTCTTCATTTAGCGCTATGTCCATTTAACTCTCCTCTGTTTCAGTCTACCTCACTATAAATGAACTCACAGCAGAAGTGAAATGATGTGTTAGACTACTCTCCTACATATCTTGAGTACATATACATTGTATGTATTTTGTTATTTGGACTCTACATTTGATGCTATGCACTTTAATATACACAACTGTAGAGAATAGACTCTAGAACCTCTGAAAATGTTACTCAACTATATAGTTTCTATAAACTCTTGTATTTTTTTTTCACATAGATTGGTTCTGGTTCTATTCAGGAAAGTGAGCTATCTTTCCTTTGATTAATGATAAGAAATTAGAGCACAGCATCAATCTTTAAAAACCACATGGAGACTTAAGAGACTCATCATACAAGGAAAATGATTAGGTACAGCTCACTGCTGAGAGTCTTTTATTATTTCCATTTATATATAAGACAGCAATCTAGCAGAATTGTTAGTATGCTGGATAAAATGTTGCTAAGCATTTTGTCTGAGGTTGACTTCGCCAGTCATCCTTTTGGGATCGATAAAATAACATTAGGGGCGATGTAATCAACCTCCCTACTCCCTCACAATTGCTGGCTTTATGCCAAAATTTAAAGCTGTTATTTCTATTTGGAATGCTATTTAATAAAATTAGATCTACTTTAGTTCATATTTTATTGATCTTGGAAGGATGAAGGCCAAAGTTAATGACAGGATTTGAACACAGAACATAAAGAGTTACAACTAAGTACTGCAGATAATTTGTCCAATGCTCTGATTCCCTTAATCTACCACTTAAGCAACAACAGCACTGTACTATTGTCAAATGCTTTGTTAACTTGCCTTGCTGAGTTCAAATCCTTCCATGAATGAAACTAGTAATAGACTAGCATCATATCTATATGTGAGATATTGCTTAACTATTTAAGACAAGAATAATGATTCAGACTTTCTGGACACTGATAGTTTGGAACCTCTTATAATCTGCACTAATTTACAAGCATGCATTAATAAACTGATGTCATTGACTAATGGAAAAGTACCTGAATTTCATTTAATGTTCATCCCTTTCTGATATTTTGGCCATGACTGTCCAACTCTTCTTGGAAGAGATGACTGTGGGAAGGACAATAGTTGTATAGAAATTTGTTCACAGCATCAAGAGTTGCTGTTGGCCAAACCGGGTGCATTTTCTTAAACATGTTTGATGCTTTCCAACTTCAGCATCTCCAGCATGAGTCAAAATTCTGTTAAGATATATGAATCGTTGGTTTTGTTCAACTGACTGTTGATCCATATACATCTGTGCATTTTCTTTAAAAAATTTGGTCTTTTCCCTACTTGGCCAAACTTTTCCACTAGCTTGTTCCAGGTTGATTCTCATTGACTGTAGCTCATTGTTGTTTTTTGAAAGCAGTGCAATGTCACTAGCAAAGTCCAGATCTGCCAGGCAATGTCCAAGTTCACCAGGTTAATTTCCTCTTGATAAAGTTTAATGTAAAAAGATGCAACAGTGGAAATAAGACATAACCCTGTCACAACCAACAACAATATTGAAGAAGTCAGCTGTGCTTGTATTCATCGTACAGCAACTTGAATTTAGATAGATATTTCTGAAGATACTGACATATATAAATCTATCATGTGATAGCAGGCTGTTCCAGAGTTACACTCAATGTGCATTGTTAAATATTTTCTTGAAGTCATTGAAGTTGAGACAAAGGGTGATGATATTCTCAATGCTAGTTTATGAAAATCAAGCTTACAGCTTGATTTTCTTCCCTCAACTCTACTAAAGCCAAATTGTTCTATTCATATAATTACTTGTCCACTTTGTTTTTGTATCTGGTTTGCAAGATGTTTTATTTGAATTTGTGTATTGAAGCAAATTTTGTTGTGTCTAGGGAGAGTTGTACTGCCTTAATATATAACATACTGGTTCAATTTCTACTCATTTGTTATTTATATATTTTTTCTTCCAAAATTTTCGTTGCTTTTGCAACCTTGTCAATGGATGTTGACTGTTCATTATTGGAGCTGCATTTCTTTTGTCTGTTTGTGCACCAGTGTGCTGGTGTCAGCACATAACACTTTTCCAGGGTCTGACAGTAAAATTACTCTATCCAGGTACTGCATGCTACCATATTGCCCTTCTTTGTTAGTTTGAAGATCACATCTCTCACCTGGTCTTCAGGGTACATTTTGCATTCTGAAAACTACTCAGCTTCTGTACAATGCTGCACTATCAAAGTTCATCAACTCAGCTGAAATTTGATCTAGTCCAGCAACTTTGTTGTCTTTTATTGATTTGAATGCCTTCACAATTTTAAATGGTAAGAAGCCAAAACTTTATTACTAAATCAACTGATGGTAGGTTGGTACTGAAAGTGAATAATGAAGCTAGTGTTGATTGGTTCAAAGTTTCACTGAAATACTTCAACCAGTATATGAGGATTGGCTGAAAAGTTCCAGGCTGACCAAGATACTCTCATAGAATATAATCAAATAAGACTGATTTTTCAATATAGTCCCTCTTGTGATCCACACATTTCTTCCATCAGTGTTGCAGTACTTTGATCTTATTGGTGAAGAAGCTTTCATCCTCTTGGTCAAAAAAAGTCATCAACATCATCATTGTTGTAATACAGGTTTCCAGCCATGTGCTTTTTCATGTTAGGGAGCAGATGATAGTCAGATGGGGCTAAATCAGAATAGGGATCAATGAAAATGTGGAGGGGACAGGTGGAGGAGATTGGGAGGGTTGGCTTGAGGAGGGAGGACACCCAAAACCAGGTGAGATGGCGAGATGATGTGAGAGCAGTTGTTAGGAGTGAGATAGATCCAGCCACCCCCATAAACGGTGACAAACCCAGATTTAAAATATTGGACATTGATTGAGGGAGGTGATCAACCAATTCAAAGTCAAGTCACATGCAATAGCCACTGAAACCAAAGACTTCTGTGCTGGAGCATTGTCCTCATGAAACAAGACTCCACCCCTTTCATCAGTTTTCCTGGGTGTTTGGTCTTGATAGCCCTTCATAACTGCCTCGGCAAGTTGGCATCATGTTCTCCCTTGGTGGTGTGGCCCTTTTGAAGATAGTCAACCAAATGCCTTTTGCATCCCCCAGAACTGAGGCCATTACCTTCACTGCAGATGGCCTTCTTTGGAGCAGGTGAGGAGATGTTTCCACTGCATGGATTGTCTCTTTGTCTCTGACTGAAAGTGATAAAGCCATTGTCTCTGACTGAAAGTGATAAAGCCATTGTCTCTGATTGAAAGTGATAAAGCCATTGTCTCTGATTGAAAGTGATAAAGCCAACACTCATCCTAGCTTAGGAAACATTCAAGGAAAGCAGCTGGATTTGCCTCAAACAATGTCAGATTTTCTCATGATGTGATCAGCTTGGGGTGCTTTTGATAAGGTGTCAGAAAAAAATGGCACCCACTGAGCAGAAACCTTTGCCATGCCAAGTTCATTGTGCAGAATATTCTCCATACTCTCACAAGATATGCTAACAGCATTGGCTGTTTAATTTATAGTCAATTGCCTGTCATCCATCGTCATGTGATAAACATGATCAATGTTTTCCTTGGTGGTGGTAGTTGCAGGGCGTCCAGACTTTGGGTCATCTCCAAGATTCTACCTCCCACTCCTAAATTCAACTGCCCACTTTTGCCCTGTTGATAAAGCTGGAGCATCATCCCCTAATGTAGTAACCATGTTGGCATGAATGTCCTTGGGGACGAAACCCTTTTTCTGCAAGTACTTGATAATACTACGATACTAAATTTTGTCCATTTTCAGAAATTGCTACTACTTTTGAAGTCTTCTTTGAACAGTCAGATGTCAGCCTATCCGGAAAGAAATAATGAAGCTATTAATAAGGATAGTTGAAATGAATGCATGCAAGATTTCACAGCTTTAGCATCACTCCTTCATAGTCAGTCTACCCTCATATTTCACCCAGTATACATCTTGTTCTTTTTTTGACAAGATCTTTTCATTCTTGTCCTTGATAAACATATTCAAATTACTTCTTGTTTCTGTCATTCATTTCTTAAACAGTCTCATAGTTTTAACATCATTTTGGTTTGGTGTGTTCCCTTCAGTTCTATTCAATGTTTCTTATTTTCTGTAGCTTCATTTAATTCTAAAGTCCATTAATTGGTACTCAACTTTCGAATCCTCTCTCTGATCAGCTGTGGTTTCACTTGATCTTAACCTTTTAGTGTTCAACAATCTATTTTCAGGTATGATCTTGAATCTACCTTTCTTTCTGTGTTCATTTCCTACACCTACTTCTCTCTTCTGCACTCTGACACACTGCCTCTTTCAAGTTTTTCTCACTGATTTTAGTACCTTCTAGTAGTTGTTGGAGTTTGCTGGTTGATTTCTGTGACTAGCTTGATTATTGACTTTTAGGTTGATAATTGCAAATGTATGATTAGGTTGGATATAGGAGTAACAAATGTTGCTTCAGAACACTATCTTGTTGGTGTACCAGATTTGTACTGGTACACCAAAATAGTTTTCTGAAGCAACATTTGTTCCTTCTTATGTTCTGACACCAGGAAGAGATGAGTACCAATAGTTGCCGTTGTTATTATCCTACGTAGCCAACATAAAAAAAATAAAAAAATCCAATGATTTATGGACTCACATACAGCTGAAGCTTATCTTCTCCATAAAGAAACTGTACCTCATCATCTCAATGAGACTATATTTCTACCAAATATATCCCCAACAAGAGAGCGTCTATAGGCTCGTTTGACCTGTCAGAAATAACAATCAAATCTTTCAAATAACATTCTGCTGTCTTAAGAAAAAAGATACATTGGGTAATATAATTTGAGATAAACTGTCTAAAAAGAAAAAGACGGAATAGTTACGGCTATAATTCCTTTCATCATAGATCTGGTAGACCAGAGTTGACCTGGGCTAAACATCTTCTAAATCGCAACCTTAATAATACCTTACCGTTTTAAAAACTAGGAGGGACACATTGGACAATGTGATCCGAAAATAAGACGGGCTGGTCTCAGTTGTAATACTTCGATCATAGGTTTGCTGGATGACAGCTGACTTGGGTGCTAAAAACAACAACTGATTTAAATTAAAGAAATACTAGACATGCTAAGCTTCCTATTTTTACATAGGTAAAGTTATTGCATCAGAAAGTACTTGAACGAACTGATGGTAACCTATTCAATTAAATGTATAATTCATTTGAGGGAAATTTTAAAAGAACATGGACATTTGAAACCAAAGCAGCGTGATCAGACTAATTTTTCATTAATTTGATGAACGGTCGTGGTCAGAAATAGAAGAAAAAAGTTTACAGACTTCACTTATCGTTTTGTAAATATCTATTTTTCAAAACAATAAACAACGAAAGTCATTTGAGTGGGAAGGTTACGGTCTCCGTTGACATAAATCTGAAATATAAACAAAAAGGTCTATGCATGTATGTTAGGGTTGTGTCCTAAGAAGATATAGATAGCAAAGTTTCGGTTTAGGTTCTGCGACGGCAAAGAAAAGGACTAAGAAACACGTTGAAAACATACGGTTCTACTTTTCTCCCGTAACATACGCCTCTTTTGTTTATACCAGGGAACTACTATCTGTAAGCAAGTGTGGGATTTCGTCTATAAAACGCACAGGGTAATTAAATAGAAAACAAAACAACACCGACGGCTCACTATTTCAGCATATGTTTTACTAATGTTTAGACTGCTACTGACTGATATTTTTTGTTTAAAACGTACGTTAATTAAAAGGAAATGTTATTTAGAAAATAAATAATAGAAATCTCAAGTACTCGCGCGCGTGCGCACTTATTGGTATCGGTTTGTGACAATGAATTTTACTTTGTTTCACATATGTATATGTGTGTGTGTGTATACTGTGTGGCTACCTGAGTGGTCGCGACTATTAAACACAAACACATATATACACACTCTTCTTATCTTGTTACGTCGAGTAAATTTTTGGGAATTATATGGGACAAGGCTAGATTTTTTCTACATCAATTTTGTGTATATATATATTTATAGAGAGGGTGTATGCGTATGTATGTATTTTCCAAGAGAGAGCGCGTGTATATAAATGCAAGTGGATAGTGATACTATTCACAAAACCTGAAATAATCTTATAAACAAAAAGGTAGTGACAGTGTCTTAATTATCTCCCTTGTCAATTCTCCTGTTTGCGTTGTCTGACGTCAAATGTCCAGGCGCCATGTTTACTTCGTTTCGCTGGCAGTTTGCCATTAGAGTGCCTAGTGCGAATCGAACGGGCGATCACTATCAGCTCACAACATATATCAAGTGCCAATTAAATTTGTAGAAGGACGTAAAGAGTCTATCTAATTCTAAAACATGACTATTCTTCCAAAGAAGAAGACAACAAAGGATAAGAATGATCCAGAGAATACGGACCATAGCCACCACCCGTCCTCAAACGAATCTAGACACGAAAAAGTGGGACGTTCTAGAAATTCTCCCACCCGATGGCTTCCTGCTTCCACTTCTTTCGAAGATAAACGGGATTCAGGTGGCAGCTCATACGATGGACACGATAATAACCCAAACCACAACAAAAGACGGCACAGGTCATCACCACATAGGAATGTACGTAAACATAGACATGATCCTCGCGGGGGTCATCACCCTCCGACATCATCTTCGTCTCACGTTGTAGTTGGCGGGAGTGTAGTGCCTGGAGCAGGCCCTGTAGGGGTTGGAGTGGCCGGTAGTGGCTCCCCACCTTCTGAATATGATTCCATGAACGGCGGCTACAACAGTGAAGATGAGCATGCAACTCCTGGACGCCAATTTCAAGACAATACAGACGAGGTAAGAGTCACAGTGATTAGCGACCAACTAGACAAAACCGTTACACCCTTAAGCAATATCTATGTCATAATATTAATAATAATAATAGCGATATAAATGACGATAGTAATAATAATGCTCTTATATTTAATAATAGAAATCAGTTGGATTGATAGTAATAATAAGACCTATGTATTTATTTTCTGTTTTTTTCCCCTTGAGCTTAAAATGTCCATTAGGCCTTTGTATGGTGGCTTAGTAGGAGAGTGGGCAGCCAGTAAGAGAAAACTATTATTGCATTAGCAGTTCGCTGTCTTTGGCCTTTCTCCACTTAATGACATCACTCATTAATAACCAGTTAGTGGGAGACATTAAGCCTCTAGGGACCGAGGACTAGGACATTTGACCTGTCCCAATGGCTTAGTTGACTTCCATAGTAATAATATACCTCTATTTCAGACCTACTACACTTTATGTTATTATATTGCCAGAGCACATTATTATTATTATATCATCTTTGTGACAATGAAATAAATAATAATAGCTTCTACAACAACATCCATCATACACAGACATTTTGAAATTAGGCATTGGGTATATAAATAGCTTAATTTTCAACATATTTAATTTATATTATACATTATAAGTTGTCATAATACATTTTAACAAAATCTGGTTTCTTATGTGCTGTGAAAAATAATCAACTTCTGAACAAATGAAGAAAAGTCTCTTGGACAGTTTAGGGTTTCGGTTCATCCTTGCTTGTCTTTCCCATTGTAATGTTTTTGTTTTGTCATGTAGGAAATTCGAAATAATAACAAATATAGCTTTATATATTACAAATTAATCTATATTAGTTTCTTTTATTATTAATGTCAGGTATCTTAACCGTATATATATGCAAACATTAGCAATATATGCAGACGTAGTTTTTTTTTCTTTTTTCTAGAACATTCTATGAGGATCAAGAAATATGCGAACATTATTGGCTCAAATTAAATTTACTTTCTTTTCTCATATTTCTCGAACGTATTACTGATTTCTACTTAATGACCAGTTTTATTATTTGAATGGTAAATATTTCAAACAACAAACGGAAGAAAATTTATTCGAATAATGCTTTTTAATAAAGATAAATGGCTTATACTTCGACATGGTAAGAGGGACAATGCATAAATGTGTGTGTGTGTAATGCCTTAAATATATACTTTGATCTTCTAAACACATACATAAGTTAGAATAAAAATGGATTCCTGAATACCATGTCATTTGCTTCTAAAAAAAAATAACGACTCAGTCTTTTCCTGTAAATTCTCTTCGCCTCATGATGGTTCTGCTATTCGTTTCACCCTCGTCACATCGTTCATTTTTAATTATCACCCAGAACAACCTTTCATATATATATATATATATATATATATATATATATATAAATAATAGTCTTTGTTTTGTTTTTGTGTAAAGGGTACATTTAGTTGAAATCTTGTTTGGCTGTTTTTTTTTGTTGAAATATATATATAAGCGTAATAGCATGTAGTTATATTACAGGATTCTTTTGTATTTTTTTTTGTCGTGATTCAATCTGTATACAAAATCGGTGTAGATATATATTTTTGTATGCGCACTAAATCTGGCTTATTATTCATTTTTTTCCGTCAAAGTACTCCGTCACCGTGCTTGCTTCTGTTGTTACATAATATCTCTTCGATTTTTTCCCCTACTGCATCATCACTATATTTTGTTGGTGTTATTACACACATATGTGTGTGTTTGTGATTATATATATATATATATATATGCGTGTGTGCCAAAAATCAACAGACGCTATGAAAAATATTTACTCAAATATTTTAGTAATCAAATCATCTGAATACCTTCCACCTTATTAATTTTCCCTCTTGTCAATTTTTCTTCGGAATCAAGATAATTCTTTCTGCTTTCTTTGTATATTTTTATGTTGAATGTATCTCGTGATGTTTTCATTATAATTGTTGCTATATCGCTGGCTGGCCTAAATTTATTTGTTCCATAATCGTTTGCTTGATAATTTCTTTTTCTTTTTGTCCTTCTTCCCCCTCATTTCTTTTCCACTGCAAACATTTATAATTCCTATTCGTAATAGTGCAAACAGTTTAACATTCCTCTCAGTAATTATTTTAAAATGAAATCGGACACATTTTGGATTCTAATTTGTAAATCTCATTTATTTGGTATTTCAATTAATGCACATGCTTTTTTAATCATGTTTATTATTTGCATGATGCTCACTATATATATATATACATACATACACACGCACGTATATATATATATATATATATATATATATATATATATACACACACACACACACACACACACACACACACACACACACACACACACATGACATGTACTACAGCAATGACACGCCACTGATCTGATGTTGTTAGTTCTCGGAATTTATATATATTTTATTGTAGCCATTCTATTTTTCAAATATTAAACGAGGAGTAAAAAATTGAACGATTCTGTATTTCAGTTCTGTATGCCTGTTATTTGTCAAGCGAATTGGAGAAACGGTATGTGTTGTGTGTGTATGTATTTGTGGTCTTTCTCTAGAAAAGATTTAATATATTTAACTGCAACCCCCATATTGTATATGTGTATAAACATATCATTCTGAATCTTTCTCTTGTAGATGAAATGTCTTTCTTAAACGAACCCTTTTCTACCAATAATTATGAAAGAAATTTCAGAAAAAAATCTGAGACGGGAAGCGATTTTAGAGGTTGTTCTCAGATATTTTTTTAAAAATTATTCTAATGCATACAAAAATATCGAGGAATGGAAAGGGAAACGCGTTCTTTCAAGTATAGTTTACACATCAGAAAGTTTTTTGACGATGATCTAAAGTCTTTCGTAATAAAATTTTAGTAAAGTTTGCCAAAGTTATTTTTCTGATTGTTTTTCTGTTTTCAACAGCAGATCTTCCTTATGCATGGATAATTGTTTTCTCAGTAAATTTCATGTTGGTCTTGATGATGGTAAGTTTATGATGTGAATGGGATCAGAAAAATCTCTGGTTTGCTTCATATGTATATAGCGTGGCTTTGTGGTAAGAAGCTTGCTTCCCAACATCATGGTTCCGGGTTCAGTCCCACTGCATGACACCTTGGGCAAGTGTCTTCTACTATAGCATCAGGTCGACCAATCTTTTGTATGTGGATTTAGGTAGACGAAAACTGAAAGAAGCTCGTTGCATATATATATATATATATATATATATATATATATATATATATATATATATATATATATATATATGGTAATTGTTCAGTGTACGTTCGTAAAAAAAGTAAAGGGACATAACTAAATACACCAAATTTGATTCTTTACTCTCTTGTCACCCCTCGTCATCTTATCTGTTATTTACAACTTATTTCTAGCTTCACTTTGGAGAAAATAATTATTTACTCGACTTATAAAACTATCTATTTGTATCTTTCACACTTAAATCTGTATTTCTGACTGGTTATCTAGCTATCATCTTTCACTGCTTTCTTCTTTCCTTTCATAAAACAGACTTGCAACTAAAAGTACGCCTAAAATAAGATATAAAATAAACAAGAACTGAGAGAAAACAAAAACAATTAAAACAAATCAGAGCTATCAATATTGTCAACAATATGTTTTGATTTTACGAACGTAAACTGAACAATTACCATTATATATATATATATATATGTGTTTGTGTGTGTGTGTTTGTCCCCTGCTATCGCTGACAACCGATGTTGGTGTGTTTATCTCTCCGTAACTTAGCGGTTTGGCAAAAAGAGACCGATAGAATAAGTATTAGGCTTACAAAGAATAAGTCCTGGGGTTGAGTTCTTCGACTAAAACCCTTAAAAGTAGTGCTCCAGCATGGCAGCAGTGAAATGACAGAAACAAGCAAAAGAATATATATAAACTGTAGAGGTCAAACTGTATAATAATAATAATAATAATAATAATATTTTGTCTTGTAGGCATTTCACTAACGAAATAGTTTTGCATTAAGAAGAGTCCTATGGCATGGAATGATGATCAAGGCTGAGATTAGCTTAAGGGGATTTGAAATAATATAGTGTTGATAAAGAAAACAATAAGTACACCCGCTCTAAAAGCTAATGGAACTAAGTATTTGAACGTTATAAAATAATATTTATAGAAAGATAAATCTAAAAGTGTAGTGAAGAAGATACAAACTTGAGTTTATAAGTTTTTCTACATGTAGAAAGAGAAACACCTTTGTAAAGCCATAAGGTCACTGGTACTTTTATGGGTAATATTTTTTTAAACTGATATAGTCAGTGTCCTTTGTCAAGTTTTTTGTCTTTTCTAAAGGAAAATGTTTTTGCCTATTTTGTTAGGCATTGTTTCAATTTAAAGCAATTTTTTTCTTTTAAAATAGCGAAATGTTTTATTGTTTTAAAGCTTCATGTAAATCGATTAAAGAACAATGATTTTACATTTCTAAAAATAAATTGTGCGTCTCTCTCTCTTTTATCATTTCAGTTGGAGCATTGGTTTGAAGCAACACTGAAAGAAAAAAAAGGATTTACAGTGAAAAAAATGGGAGAGGATGGTGCTTGCCTATTTCGAGCAGTTGGTGTGTAGTGAATTATTTTTAACAAAGTCATTTTAATTACTCAAAGTTCAGTAGGAAAATTATTAATAAAACATAAGCAGCTTCATGTTTAATATTCTAAGTGATTATGCTTTTAATAAGTTGGCTGTTTTCTATATTCATATATCTGTATGTATGATTTGAACAAATAGTCATGGCTAATTCAGGATAATTTGTAATTGAAGTGAACTCCTTCACAAAGCAGTTCCAGTTTCAGTGGCAAATTTTATAAGGAAATTTGTCATTCTGAATCTAGTCCCACAAACCTGTGTCCTAACTTGACTTTACTTAGTGAAGCTGAGTGCATGTAAGCACATTAAGTCCTGGAGTGGCAAAATAAATACTGCTTTGTTTATGCATTGAGTATAAAATTTGAGCCCACATCAACTTATTAAAAATGTCTAAATAGATATATTCAACTTGATAGTATCATTTTGAGAAATTTCTTTCCAGTTTTTATAGTTTTATTCTGCAAGTTCAAGAGTTTGTGTATTTCTATGTATGTACCTTCTCAACAGTTTTTTTTGTGTGTCCGAAAATCCCCAGCTGATGCCATGTATTATTCCCTTTCATTTGGCTGATTTTATGTCTACATATTCTGTTGCTTATCTATTGACTAATAATCAGGTTATTAAAAACTGCTTTGTCATTTACTGCATATAGTATATAATTTTTAATGGCTACCATTAATCTGTCACAACCAGTGAGACATTGATATTTTGCTTTAGTGTAGCTGAACTTAAATGTTTTGAAAACTGACTGCTTCAGACCTCAAGTGCTTTACTCTATCATTAACATTCACTTTAATACCTTTAGATGTTGGTGTATTTTCTTTGACTTGTTGAGAAGATATGTGAACCCCAACTATCCTAGTTTTATGCTAAAATTATATAGGAAACATATATTCATTTCAAGGTTTCTCTTTAGAATTTAGCTATTTGTGTGCTGTGCATTCAAATAGAGAATCTTTCTTTCCCTGATTGGCATCCTATCATATTTCACTATTTGTTCATGTTTTTTCAATAAAAAAATATAAATATATTTTTTAATATTGAATGAAAATGGACAACTTGTTATTCACATTGCATATATAATTAATAATAAACCCTTAATAATTAGCCCAACTCAGATTACTCAATGATCCTAACTAGTATTAAGTTATAATTAAAAAAGCATTATATTAATCTGCTTAGTGACATTTATGGCAACTAAGTTTCTAAGTAAAGCTTATTAAACAAAAATATTCCATTTTCAAAATGTAGCTTTAATTTTTTTCTTGTTGAATGAATTTTTAATGAAGCAATCTTTCTTAAAATACGTTTTATAAAGTATTGTAAATATAAAATCCCCTTTCTCTTGAGTGCTGGATTTAAGAGTTTTTCTAAAAATAAGCTTCTGAATTAGAGTAAAATATCAAAGGTGTTTTCTTTGTTACAAATTGATTTTTCCACATTCTTGAGCATTATAGTTTTAAGTTTATAAATATTTTTATAACAAATGAGAAAATAGAGCTAGATATGTAGAGTATTCATGTATTATTTGCTGTGAAACTATGCAAGGAACTCGAGGGCCTAGAGATTTGTTCTTTCATTACTTATTTTCTATATTATTTGTAAAAGGAGCAAAACATGGAATTGTTCCAGAAAGTTCTTTTGACAGAATCATTTTGTCTATGATTATAGAAAATTTTCAAAATTTGCTCTTTCTTTGTCTTTGTTTCTTTCTCTCTCTAAATGCACACAACACACACATGCCCTCATCATTTCAACATCCACTTTGGCATGCTTGCATGGGTCAGATGGAATTTATTGAGGCAAATTTGCTACAGCTGGATGCCTTCCTGTTTTCAGCCATTACTTTTTCCAAACATGGTAATATTTCCCCACAACCAGGCATGTTTTCGCAGAATATTGGAAATGAAAGAAATTAATTTACAACAATCACACAGTGTCAAGACAAGGAGACACCAACATACACACACTCACAATGAATCAAACAGCTGTGTTGTTGGGAAGTTGTTTTCCAACCATGTGGTCTCAGGGTCAGTTCCACTATCTAATTTCTTGGGCATGTGTTTTCTATGGTAGTCTGGGCCAACCAAAACCTTGTGAGTGGATTTGGTTGACAAAAACTTAAAGAAGCCCGTCGTATGTTTTTGTGTGCACTCTTTTCTTGACATCACATGATGATTGTAGATGAGCATCCTGTCATATAAGCATTGTTGTTTGTTTCTGGCCTTCCATGAAAAACGTGTCTGGCAATATTTCTCTGTTGTATGATACTTTGGGCAAGTTTCTTCTACTATAGCCTCAGGCTGACTAAAGACTTGTGAGTGGACTTGGTAAATGGAACCTGAAAAAATACTCATGAGTATTTGTGTGTGTGCTTATGCCTGTGTATGTCTTTGTGTTTGTTTACATCCTGTTTTCATTTATGAAAGTTGTGAAACACTGTCACTGTTATTGTTTTCAGTTCTCAACAACAAATCATCTGATTGCTTTGCACCTTTGATGTTTGTATAGAATATGAGATTGCTTACTTGAAAAACAGGTAAGGGTTAGCTACAGGAAGGGCCACACACTTATCCTCAAACAATGTTTCAATAATATTTTCATCTAATTCATGGGTGTAAAAATGGCTGTAAAAGCAAACATAAGTATATATATGTGTGTATGTATATAAAAAAAATGTGTGTGTGTTTGATTGGGGTCTGTAAAGTTTCTGTCTACCAGATTCTACTACTGATTCTGCCAAGTGTAATTGAGCCCAAAATGATGTAGTTGTGAAGGAAACTTAACACAGCTATGTTTGCTCCTATGTATATATGTATGTATGCATATGTGTATATATAATATGTATAATAATATAAGTAATATATATTTGATGTTAGGAAGGGCATGCCAAATCAGAAAGGAATCTAGTGCAGCTCCTCAGCTTGCCATCTCTGGTCACACCATCCAACCCATGCCAGCATGGTCAATGAACATTAAATGATGTTGATAATACACACACACACACACACACACACACAAACTCAGCTTGTGCAAAAACCAAAGAAAATAAGAAGTCAAAGAAGAAAACAGCTGTATATATTTGTATGTGTGAGTGTGTGTATAGGAATGCAAACACAAACACATTCATGTCCTGATATGTCTTTGCCTTCATGTCTCTCACTATCACTCTCTTTGTCTCACTATCTTAAGTTTTCCAACTGGGGTATCCCTGTATCTACTCTACTGTGAGACACCTTATCTGTCCTTTCTATACCTTAGATCTCTGAACTGGCACAAAGCTACACCCCCTTAATACTACTCTTTTCCCAGTTGAAGGTTTTTTTAAAAATTTTGCAAGGTGCTTGGTCAACCTGTTAGTACTGGTGCCACATAAAAAGCACTCAGTACATTATTCTGTAAAGTGGTTAGCTGCAGAAACCATTCCAAAACAAACAGTGGAACCTGGAGTGGTTACTTAACTTACCAGCTCCTGTCAAACTGTCTAACCCATACCAGCATGGAAAATGGACATTAAATGATGATTGCACACACACACACACACATGTACTGTATTTGTATGGAAGTTAGTGGGTACGCATGTGTTGTGTGTGTGTATATTAATATATATGTATATATGTTCATATATATATATTTACACACACACACATATTGCAGGTGGAACCCTAAAAAAAAGTTTCATGATCAAAATTATTAGCTTGATACTGGAAATAGAATGAGTTGTTACATGACATCATCATCGTCGTTTAATGTACGCTTTCCATGCTAGCATGGGTTGGACGATTTGACTGAAGACTGGTGGACCAGAAGGCGACACCAGGCTCCAATCTGATTTGGCAGAGTTTCTACAGCTGGATGCCCTTCCTAACGCCAACCACTCCGAGAGTGTAGTGGGTGCTTTTACATTCCACTGACACAAGGGCCAGTCAGGTGGTACTGGTGACGGCCACGCTCAAAATGGTGTATTTTGCGTGCCACCTGCACAGGGGCCAGTCCATTGTTTTTATTGGGTGGGGGGAGTTGAGGTAGAATGGGAAGAGAGGAAAAAAGGTGAAGAAAATCCGAAAAAAGAAGTGCCATCATCATCATCATTTAACATCCATTTTGCATGCTGGCATGGGTTGGCAGTTTGACATAGGCTAGGCAGAAGACTGCACCAGGCTTCACTGTTTTGGCAGGGTATGGCTGAATGTCCTTAATACCAACCGCTTTACAGAGTGGACTGAGTGCTTTTTACATGGCACCAACAATCTCAGTGAAAAATACATACAGAGTTAGAAGTAGGATGGTGGGCTAAGTGAAGTGTTTGAAGACAGAGTGAATTCAAGGCAAAGTGTGTGTATGTGTTTATATGTGTAAGTGTGATTGTGTGTGTGTCTGAAAGAGGGATTTGGAAAAGTAGTTTTTTTTGTGCATGCATAGTTTCTCTTTGTGACATATTTGTATGTGAGACTGTGCGCATGTGTATGTGGATATGTGTTTATGTACAAGCTGGCTGTTGAATGACTGGCAGTTAAATATTGGGCTAAATGGAAGGTTTTCAGATATAAGAGCATATGCAAGGTATTACATGATTGTATATGTGTTAGTGTGTGTGGGAGTCATGTAGTAATTGTAGTAGTATGGGGGTCATGCAGTGTAATAGCGCATTGCTGCATCCACCAGTGGATGACACCTTTGTACCACTCAGGTGATAACCCTCCAACCCATGAGTCTGTTGAGGTAGTCATTGCTGGTGAGAGTTTTACAAGTTGGCATTGGGTCTCACGGAGGCAAAGTGGCTGAGTTCCTTTTGAGCATTGGGCCTCACGGAGGCTAAGTGGCCGAGTTCCTTTTGAGTGTTAGGCCTCACAGAGGCAAAGTGGCTAACTTCCTTTTGAGCATTGGGTCTCATGGAGGTGAAGTGGCTGAGTTCCTTTTAAGTGTTGGACCTCACGGAGGCAATGACTGAGATCTTAGGCATTATGTTGTCTTGAGAAGAAGATCTGTGAAGCTGAGCAAAATTGCATTCGTGGCAGATACTGGTGTCACACAAATGGCACCCATGCCGGTGGCACATAAAAGCACCCATTATACTCTTGGAGTAGTTGGCATTAGGAAGGACATCAAGCTGTAAAAAACCATGTCAAATTAGGGTGGAGTCTGGTCCAGCCTTCCAGCTTGCCAGCCCCGGTCAAACCATCCGATCAATGTGAGCATGGACAATGGATGTTAACTGATGATGATGATGATGATTGCAAATCCTTTCTCAACTTCTTTTGGTCACCTTTTACAGCACATAGAGGAAATGGGTCTATTTTCTGACATGCCAGTCCCCACACAGTGCTAGATCAATGTGAAATGAAGTTTTGCTCAAAAACACAACATGCTACCTGGTCTAGGAATCAAACTCCTAATCTAGCAATCGTGAAAGCAACACCCTAACCACTATGCCCTGTCTCGAAGAGTAATTTTTTTTATGCATGTGGGACTAATTGTGTTTGTGTATATCTTATAGGTGTGTGTGTGTGTGACACAGAAATGTGACTCGTATATTTTGCACATGTGCATATAAATGATACAAATAATACTTATTTGATTGTGTATGCATGTGCATACCTGCTTGTGTAGGCATGTCTGCATTAGTGACATTGTCAGATGTTGTTTATGTGGGGGAGTGAACCTGAAACAATGTGGTTGTGAAGAAAATAACTTAACCACATAGCCATGCCTACTATTCAGTCCAGGGTGTTGTAGGAGGTGTTAAGGTAAGTGTATGTTAGGGTCGTAAATTGAGGCTGAAAGGAGCATGGGTTTTGAGAGGAAAATGCCTTGAGATTAAGGTTCCAGAATCTAAGGCCAGGCAAAACACTGTTATGTGGCCTGTGAAGCAGAAATAGCAAGAGACTCTGTGTGTGTGTGTAAATATGCTGCCTCACTGTCAAGGTGACTCCTCCGATGTCTGGTTGAGTAGGAGATGAACATGGAAGCTATGGGTGCAAGCCCAGGTGAAGCCACCTGAAGGTGAAATAACCTTATGCTCAGACATTGCTATCATTTTGCAAGGGCAATGGTCAGTGATGGTCTTTCTTGGTCACGGGTGAACAGCCATGATCATGTACGTATGTATGTAGAGATACGTATATGTACATACATACACACATACATACACATATGTATATATATATATATATATATATATATGTGTATATATATCATCATCATCATCATTATTTAGCATCTGCTTTCCATGCTGGCATGGGTTAGATGGTTTGACTGAAATTGGTAAGCTGGGGAGCTGCACCAGGTTCTAGTCTGATTTAGTATGGTTTCTACCTCTGGATGTCCTTCCCACTCCAAGAACATAATGGGTGCTTTTTGTGTGCCACCGGCATGGGTGCCAGTGATACTGGCATTGGCCACAACTATGCTTTATATATATATATATATATATATATATATATATATATATATATATAGGTGCAGGCATGGCTGTGTGATTGAGAAGTTTACTTCTGAACCATGTGGTTTTGAACTCGGTCCTCCTGTATGGCACTTTTTGGCAAGTGTTTTCAGCTATAGTCCCAGGTTGACGAAAGCCTTGAGAATAGATTTGGTTGATGGAAATTGAAGGAAGTCTGTTGTGTATACACATATATGTTTTTATATTTTTCTGTGGCCAGACATGTTGCAGGCTATTAGAAATGAATAGCATTTACAACACTTGCAATGTCAAGACAAGGAGACAGACATACACACACTCACCCACACACTCGCATACCCATACAAGCATACATATATGTATGTCATATACACTTACCTCTATACACAAGTGCACACAACAGGTTTCTTTCAGTTTCCACATACCAAATCTACTCCCAATACTTTTGTTGGCTTGGAGCTATAGAAGACGGTCATTTGCTAAAGCTGACATGTAGTGGCATTTCGGGCAAAGTGTGTGTGTGTGTGGGTGCAGGATGTGTGATTGAGAAGTTTGCTTCTGAACCATGTGGTTTTGGACTTGGTCCTCTTTGGCAAATGTTTCTGTTCTCTTTCTTGTTACCTCTCTCTTTCTGTCTTGCTCTCTCTCTCTCTCTAGCCGGGTAACTATGTACCTCTTCTACAGCAAGACACCTGTTTCTGTCTCTCTGTCACACTCTAACCTTTCATCATCTGACACAAGATCACCTCCTCCAGTGCTCCCTCTCCTCTTTGATTTCCTTGTTTTGCCAGTTACTTGGTGACCCTGCTGGTACCACATAAAAGGCATTCAGTCCACACTGTGCAGTGGTTGGCATTTGGAAGAGCATCTGGCTGTAAAGACCACACCAAAACTGACCACTTGTGTTGGTGCCCTGTAAAAAGCACTCAGTCCACTCTGAGGGCTGGTTGGTGTTCGAAAGGGCATCTCACATGCAAAAACAGACACAGTAGCCTGGGGTAGTCGTCTACCTGGCCAACTCCTGTCAAATTGTGCAACCCATGCTAGCATGACAGGCTATTACATGGTTTTGGTTTCAGTCCTACTGTATTGCACCTTGGACAGACTTTCCCAGGCTCACCAATGACTAATGACTAAAAGAAGCCTGTCAAATATGTATATGTGTGTTACCTTCATGCAGGTGATGTTCTTTGTTTCCAATCTTGTGTGAAAACATGTCTGGCCAGGGAAAAATATTACCTTGCTTGGAAACAGGTGAGGGTTGGTGACAGGAAGGGCATTTGGCTGTAGAAAATTCGCCTCAACAAATTCAATCTGACTCATGCAAGTATGGAAAAGTGGATCTTAAAACAATGTGAATGTATATTATACGTATGTATTTGGGTATGTGTATCTATATATGTTTGTAGATATGCAAATGTGCTTATGTATATAAAGGTATCTATTTATGTGTACATATATTTATTTACATATATGCAGATATGTATGCATTTATAGTGATATTGTGTGTATCTATATATATATATATATATATATATATATATATATATATGTATAAATGAAATATTCAAACACTGAGATTTGAAGTTAGATGTCACTACTGTTCATATCATCTGTGGATAAATTCAAAATTTGATATCACCAGTAGTAGCATGGGTGGAACGCAGTTATGATAGCTTTAAGGAGCTATGAAATATAAATTTGCACGAAGCGTAATGATGCTTAATGAGCATCTACCTGCTAGAAATAAGAGCCCAGTCTTAAATAATCCACCGTAGCACACCAATATAACAGAGAAAAACAGTGTGCGAGGAAAACAGAAAGAATTAAAACATTTAACAGCACAAATAAAAATATTATGCAATTAGGGATATCCACAAACCAGGTTTCGGCTTTTGGTTATTCAACCTTGAGCCTCGTCAGTGTGGACTACCAGTTTAAATCCATGACTGTTCACGTTAGTCTCTGACTGTGCAACTGGTTTTGTTTTGCGTTAAAATCAGAGCACATGGTGCGTAAAAATATATAAATGAAATATCCAAACACTGAGATTTGAAGTTAGATGTCACTACTGTTCATATCATCTGTGGATAAATTCAAAATTTGATGATATCACCAGTAGTAGCATGGGTGGAACGCAGTTATGATAGCTTTAAGGAGCTATGAAATATAAATTTGCACGAAGCCTAATACATGTGAAGGTACATGGCTCAGTGGTTAGAGCATTGAGCTTATGATTGGGAGGTTGTGAGTTTTAATCCCGGAACGGGCTGTGTGTTGTGTTCTTGAGCAAGACACTTTATTTCAGTTCACTCAGCTGTAGAAATGAGTTGCGACGTCACTGGTGCCAAGCTGTATCAGCCTTTGCCTTTCCTTTGGATAACATCAGTGGCATTGTGAGGGATGGCTGGTATGTATGGGTGACTTCTGGTCTTCCATAAAAACGACCTTGCCTGGAATTGTGCCTAGGAGGGTAACTTTCTAGGTGCCATCCCATGGTCAGTCATGACCGAAGGGGGAATCTCAGCATATATATATATATATATATATATATATATATATATATATATATATCAGAGAGCTCCTACCTCTGCTGGTGACAAAGGGCCTCTCGTTCAGAGTAAAAGGTAGACTGTATGACTCATGTGTCCGAACAGCCATGCTACATGGCATTGAAACATGGGCTGTGACTGCTGAGGACATGCGTAAGCTTGCAAGGAATGAAACCAGTATGCTCTGCTGGATGTGTAATGTCAGTGTGCATACATGACAGAGTGTAACGCCTTGAGAGAAAAGTTGGATTTAAGAAGCATCAGATGTGGTGTGCAAGAGGGACAACTGCACCGGTATGGTCATGTGTTGCGAATGAATGAGGATAGCTGTGTGAAAAAGTGTCACACCCTAGCAGTTGAGGGAACTTGTGGAAGAGGTAGACCCAGGAAAACCTGGGATGAGGTGGTGAAACACAACCTTCAAACATTGGGCCTTACCATGGCAATGACTAGTGACTGAGATCTTTGGAGATATGCTGTGCTTGAGAAGACCCGACAAGCCAAGTGAGACCATAGCCCATGGCCTATGCCAGTGGGTGTAACCAGCCCACTTATGAATACTCCTCATTCATTGGACAATAAACTTTGCTTTGCTTGAGGCAAGTGTCAACAAATCAAAATCGCTGATGTGGCCAATGAGAGTATCACCTGATTGGCACTCGTGCTAGTGGAATGTTAAAAGCACATCTGAGCGTGATTGTTGCCAGGGCCATGGATTGGCTCCGTGCATGTGACACGTGAAAAGCACCATTTGAGCATGATCATTGACAGCATTGCCTTACTGGCACATGAAAAACATTCGAGCATGGTCGTTACCAGTGCAGCTGGACTGGCTCCCGTGCAGGTAGCACGTAAAAAAACACCTTTTGAGCGTGGTTGTTGCCAGAACTGCTTGACTGACCCTCATGCCGGTGGCACGTAAAAACACCCACTACACTCTCAGAGTGGTTGGCATTAGGAAGGGCATCCAGCTGTAGAAACTTTGCCAGATCAGATTGAACCTGGTGTAGCCTTCTGGTTTGCCAGTCCTCAGTCAAACCGTCCGACCCATGCCAGCATGGAAAGCAGACGTTAAACAATGATGATATATATATATATATATATATATATATATATATATATATATATATATATATACACACACACACACACAGAGAGTATATAAGTGTGAATGTATGCAGTTATGTGTGCTTAGCATAAAAAGGCTCTGAAGTGGTGCATCTTCGATAAAAACAAATTTGATTTTTGAAATCTACATCCCGAAGACTATATCATTTGTAAATAATAATAAAATATAATTTGCTACTAGAAATAACTCAGCTTTTAGATTGACAAATCTCCCACTCTCTATCTCTCTATGCATTTATCATACTCTTTGACACTCACTCTCTTTGTGTATGTGTCAACTCTCACACATAGCTTTCAATTTGTTTAAAACCTCCTTCATCTTCTAATGTTTACTTTCATTTTATGCTATATAGCTTATCATGCACAAAATGCTTAGCTTCCAAATCCTGTTTTCTGATTGGATAAAAATGATCAAACTTTAAAATCTCTGACATTTTTCTGGAATAAATGAATCACAAACTCAGATTTATCATGAAAAAGTACATCAGTATACCAAATTTGAACATTTTCACTTCATTTTAAAATTTCAAAATCTGTTTCTATCACTTTTTTTCTAATGGTAGACTTTTTCATTCCTTATAAAAGTATGTTGTGCATGCTGAGTGTGTGTGTGTATCTGCATGTGATTTTAAAAAGGCATGTAAAAGATAATTTATTTTAATAGCCTACTTTTCTGCCAGTAAATATGTTTTTTCTTACACACACACACATACACATGCATGTACATAGGCTCGCTTGATGTAGGGTGGTGTTTAAAATGTAAATAAAATTTTTTGTTGTTGCTTAAATCCCAACAATGGACTACTGCATGATCATTTCATAAAATTGGGAGAAAAATATTGAAAAACATGTCAGAGTGTCAAAGAAATGAGGAAGGTACCAGGTGGTTGTGGGATATGCTAGAAACAACAGCTAAATCTCCCTTAAATTACCTTTTCATCTGAAAATAATTTTGAAATTATAAACAGAAACAAATTGCAGATTTGGACTGTCTGTATTGTAAAATTATGATTAACAAATTTTTTTTGAAAAAAAAAAGAAAGCCAAAATTTTAGGATTAATGAGGGTGGGGATGGAGTTAATGTAAACTTTTTTAAAAATACCACTATTGTTTGTAAATTACGTTTCATTTTCTGTTTGAAAACAAAGGAAATAGGAATTGTAATTTCACAATTTTATTTTCTATTTTTAACTTTCAAGGCTTCTCCCATTGTTTTAAGTGTGTAGTGCAAAAAAAACATTGGCCAAAATCAGTATTGAGTGGGGGAGGTGGGAGGTGAGAGGTTGTGTGTGAAAAATTTAAATTTTCAACTATGTTTTTTCATAAAAAGGTCTCCCCCACAATCATTTGCAAGGGTGTGCAAAACGAAAAAAAAAAAATTTTGAAAAATCCCCATCAAGACAGAAAATCCAACTTATGTGGATG
Organism: Octopus bimaculoides; assembly: GCF_046866305.1. Lineage (NCBI taxonomy): Eukaryota > Metazoa > Mollusca > Cephalopoda > Octopoda > Octopodidae > Octopus > Octopus bimaculoides. Next base: position 81,038,616 of record NC_142933.1, read on the forward strand.
TGTTATTCCAAAAGTCTGGCAATGATGGGTTACTCGGATAATATTTAAATATTTGTCTTTTAGTAGCTTGTAGTTGGTTTCCAAATTTTACAAATATGTTATTGAAGTATTTGTTTTACAGCTGTATAATCTTGATTCTAACTCTTACCTATTTTCCAAAAATGCATGCAGCAGATATAAACAAATGCTGACACACTCATGAGCATGTACACACACATACTTGTATATAGACATATATACACATGCAACAGGTTTCTTTTTCAGTTTCAATCTACCACATTCATTTGCAAGGCTTTGATCCACTCAGAGCTATGCTAGAAGACATCTGCTGAGCCATGTAGTGAGATTGAACTCAAAAGCCTTGCAAGTGAATGTGGTAGTGAACCTCTTACTCACACAACCATACTTCAATATATATCCACTTATATTGTTTACATAGCATCAACATGAACTTGGTAACACTTTTAAGGTCTTTATCCAGAGGCCTGCACCTGTGGTACTGAAAATATTTTAATATCAATAATGTTAATACACCAACTTGTTGTTTTTGTATGTACCTACCTGTGGTGTGTGTCACACTTCTAAGGAAGAAATGAGTGGCAAAGAAGGAGAGAGCAGGACAGAGAGTAAAAGAGAGTGAGAGGCAACAATGTTCGTTTTGTGTTTTTAAATGTTTATATCACATCGCAAGGAAAGTAGATACACAGATTGAAAGAAAAGTTGATACATAGATACATATTCACATTGTTAAATTAAAAGCAGGAGCAAAGAGGGACACAAGTGAGAGAGAAAATGAGGGAGATAGTTGATACATAGACAGAAAGGAAAGTTGATACACAGACACCTTGTTAAATCAAAGACAAATAACTACAGCAAATATTGTATGTCACTTTCACTTTCCTATACCACACGAGGATAAAATTAACTTACAAGTGGCTGAGTACTCCACAGACATGCACACCATTTATGTAGTTCTCAGAGAGATTCATCCTCACACAGAATATGACAAGGCTGGGCCCTTTGAATTATAGTTACAACTCCTTTTGATCAACTAAGTTGACTTCAAGTGGTTGGAAGAAAATGAAAAAAGATCCTATATAGGGGCAGGAAAATCTTTTTAGTCATTAGGGTCACTATGGGTGTTAATCTGGTCCTAACAGCAACATTTCTGGGTCCCACAAATCTCGAGGCCAAGCCCCTGGATAAACACCAATGCACAGGCTGTTGTTATCGAACTGAGTGTGAGTCGAGGACGAATACATAACGGAATAGCAATTATTTTGTTTTAGCTTTCACTGCTTATACTAAACACATGACATTTTTGCTTTACGATATGGAACATTTGCTTTTCTTTCTTCTTTCACTCTTTTTAAAAAATGGCACTCCGTTGGTTATGATGATGAGGTTCCTGTTTATCTGATCAACAGAACAGTTTGCTCTTAAAATTAACACACAAGTGGCTGAGTGCTCCACAGACATGCATATCATAAATTAGTTCTCAGGGAGATTCAGCCTCACACAGAATGTGACAAGGCTGGCCCCTTTGAATTACAGCTACAACTCATTTTTGCCAGCTGAGTGGACTGCAGCAAGGTGAAATAGAGTACCTTGCTCAAGAACACAGCGTGCCACTGGGAATCATACTCATGACTTTATGATCATGGACTGAATAACCCTAACCTCTGAGCCACACACCTTCACTCTCTTAACCCTAGAGAAAAGGAGTGAAGCAATAGAGACAGAGAAAGGAAAGCATCAGTCATTTACAATGACAATTAGACTGAAATACGATCGATCTTTTCTAGCTTTTTTTACTTTTAACAATGAAGAAGAGTGAAATACATTTGGTAATGAATAGAGGGAAAGTCTTTCAGGTGTTTATGTTTTTATTCTGGGGGTTCTAGAATAATCGAGTGTTAGTTCCCTTCTTTCTCCTCACCCCTGGTACTTATTTGCATTCTTTCATAGTTCTTCATGTCTTTTAGTTGTGGGGAAAGACCATGTTCTTTTTTCAGGCATGGTTAACGTTTTCTCTACAAACTATAAACAAGCTCCCCTCCTTTCTTTTTTTTTTTCATACGAAAACTAATGCAAATTTTGAACGGGGAATAACTGTGAAACGAGTCCAGAAAAATGGGTGGGGGAGAAAAATTGCCAATAGGTGGCTATACAAAATTCAACTCTATACTTTAAAGAGTGTCTTCTACTATAGCCTCAGGCTGACCAAAACCTTATGAGTGAATTTGGAGATGGAAACTGAAAGGAGCCTGTCATATATGTATGTATATATTTATGCATGTCTGTTTTTGGTCCCCACCACCACCATTACTTGACAACCAATGTTGGTATGTTTGCCTCCCCATAACTTAGCTGTTCGACTGATAAAATAAGCAAGCACCAGGCTTACAGGGAATAAGTCCAGGGGTTGATTTCTTTGCACCCCAAAGGAAAAATAATTTGTTTAGTTCCTGTTTAACTTTAGGTCAACTCTGATTGAGAAAGCTTATGATCAGAACTGTTTCAGCTGTCACCATCTGTCCCTTTCCCACTTTTTTTTATACATAGTGTATTTATACCATTTTTTTTAAATGCAAGTTGAGCATGATCTGAGGGAGAGTTGGCTGTTGTTTCAGGCAGGTTAAGCAACTATGTAGAGATTCCTTTATTGGTTTGACTCTGTTGGTTAACTCTATCAGGTAAAATCAAAGAAAGACCTTCCTGAAAATTGTTAAATTGCTAATACTTTAAATTTCTATCATTATCTAAACATACATCCAGAAACATATGTAAAACCATTTAGCATTCATATTATTACTCTGACAAATGTTAATGCTTATTTCAGATTGTTTTGAATTTATCATGCATTAACTTGAAGCTTGAAAATAAAATTTTGTGATGTGGTTGTTTATTTTTAGACTGTAGGGTAGGCGTGAGAGGCTGGATCTGGTCAGTTTGAATGTAAAACAGGTAGAATATGTGGGCTGGATATGACTGGTTTAAATGCTAAAGGGGTATATGGGATTACTTGTAAGCATAATTTTAATTAAATAAATAAGGCTATAATAAATGTAATTTTTTGAATTCTTGACTTATTAATTTGTGTAGTTAATTTTATGTATGAAGTTTTCATTTTTATATAAGTGTTATTTAGAGTAATTTCTTTTATCATTTTGTTTCCTAGCTGACCAAGTTTATGGAGATCCAGAAATGCATTCTGATATAAGAAAAACCTGCATTGATTATATGGTGAGTTAATCTATCTAATATAATAATGAGTGTAGTGTTTTTATATATTTTATATATATATATATATCATCATCATCATCATCGTTTAACGTCCGCTTTCCATGCTGGCATGGGTTGGACGATTTGACTGAGGACTGGTGAAACCGGATGGCAACACCAGGCTCCAATCTAATTTGGCAGAGTTTCTACAGCTGGATGCCCTTCCTGTGAGAGAAAGAATAGTATAAGTGAAGGGAGAGGAGAGAAAATAGTAATTCAGTAAAGAAGTAATGAGAGTAATAGCCATGACTGACAGGGAGTGAGAGAAAGTAACAGGAATGAGAGAGAGTAAGTGGTAAAGAGAGCGTTGTGTTCACCATACATACATATATATGTATTTATGTGTGTGTGTATATATATCATCATCATCATCATTTAATGTCCGCTTTCCATGCTAGCATGGGTTGGACGATTTGACAGAGGACTGGCAAGCCTGAAGGCTGCATCAGGCTCCAATCTGATCTGGCAGAGTTTCTACAGCTGGATTCCCTTCCTAACGGCAACCACTCTGAGAGTGTAGTGGGTGCTTTTACGTACCACCGGCACGAGGGCCATTCACATGGTACTGACAAAGGCCATGCTCAAAAGGTGTTTTTTATGTGCCACCTGCATGGATTTATATATATATATATATATATATATATATATATATATAAAAATAAAAATTTATATATGAGAGTAGAAATTGATATTAATTAATTTAAACCAGTGGTCTAGCATATTAAAAAAATCCGAAGATTAAAATTATATTACATACAAAAATAAGAGGGATGACCAGCAAAAGTGGACTCCTATATGCTAGAAATAGATGCCAAATCAGCTAACCACGAAAAAAATATATGTTCTCAGAGAACATATATTTTTTTCGTGGTTAGATGATTCGGCATCTATTTCTAGCATATAGGAGTCCACTTTTGCTGGTCATCCCTCTTATTTTTGTATATATAGATATACATATATATATAGTAATGAAGGAAATATAACAAAGTTAACAATCAAATATGTATTCTTTATTCCAACATAAGACCTTGGGAAAGGTTCTTCTCAAAATATTAACAGGATTATCATTGAAAAGAACAGTTAGTTAGAAATTGTCGATACAATCATGTCCGGCACATTACATATATATATTATATATGCCTGCAGAGGCTTCCCTATAAAACAGGGTTAGAGGACAATCAGAAGAATCGTTTCACAGGTGAAATGTTTTGTTTACATTTTACGAAGATCATGTGCTCTAATATTTTGGTTCCAGTGTGTGTGTGTGTGTATATTTATAGTATATATTGTTTGTTATCAGTTCACTGATAATTTCAGTTGAACTCTATGAGAGATTTACTCAGTGGGACCTGGATCTTAATGCTGTCCATCAAGGATTTTTTCATTCATGGAAAAATACTTAGTGGAAGTAAGAAAGGAGAGGCTGCCTTTATTCTGCACATCAGTCTCTGTCCCAGTGAGACAACCCTTCCTTTTAGTATGAGTAGACGACAGTTTCTTGTTATCCCAGCATTTGCACTGACTTGCCAGTGCCACTGGACTGGCTCCTGTGCAGGTGGCATGTAAAATACACCATTTTGAGCGTGGCTGTTGCCAGTACCGCCTGACTGGCCTTCATGCCGGTGGCACGTAAAAGCACCCACTACACTCTCGGAGTGGTTGGCGTTAGGAAGGGCATCCAGCTGTAGAAACTCTGCCAAATCAGATTGGAGCCTGGTGTAGCCATCTGGTTCACCAGTCCTCAGTCAAATCGTCCAACCCATGCTAGCATGGAAAGCGGACGTTAAACGACGACGATGATGATGATGATGATAAACAAATCACAAAGGCAGAGCTTCAATAATGTTGGCATCATCCTACTATCACCAGTATTCAGCCATGGACAACTTTATGTTGCATTTAGTAGAAGTCATCAGCATCATCATCATCATCGTTTAACGTCCGCTTTCCATGCTAGCATGGGTTGGACGATTTGACTGAGGACTGGTGAAACCGGATGGCAACACCAGGCTCCAATCTAATTTGGCAGAGTTTCTACAGCTGGATGCCCTTCCTAACGCCAACCACTCAGAGAGTGTAGTGGGTGCTTTTACGTGTCACCCGCACGAAGGCCAGTCAGGCGGTACTGGCAACGGCCACGCTCGAAATGATGTCTTTTATGTGCCACCCGCACAAAAGCCAGTCCAGGGGCACTGGCAACGATCTCGCTCGAAAACCCTACGAAGGCGAGTCAGGCGGCACTGGCAACGGTCACGCTCAAAATGGTGCATCTTATGTGCCACCCGCACAAGAGCCAGTCCAGGGGCACTGGCAACGATCTCACTTGGCTTGCTGGGTCTTCTCACGCACAGCACATATATATCGTCGTCGTCGTCGTTTAACGTTCGCTTTCCATGCTAGCATGGGTTGGACGATTTGACTGAGGACTGGTGAAACCAGATGGCTACACCAGGCTCCAATCTGATTTGGCAGTGTTTCCACAGCTGGATGCCCTTCCTAACGCCAACCACTCAGAGAGTGTAGTGGGTGCTTTTACCTGTCACCCGCACGAAGGCCAGTCAGGCGGTACTGGCAACGGCCACGCTCATCTCGCTCGAGAAACCTCATGTGTCACCCGCACAAGAGCCAGTCCAGGGGCACCAGCAACGATCTCGCTCGAAAATCCTACAACAACCCCACACAAAAGCCAGTTCAGGGGCACTGGCAACGATCTCGCTCGAAAAACCTCATGTGTCGCCCGCACAAGAGCCAGCCCAGGGGCACCGGCAACGATCTCGCTCGAAGAAATTTCATGTGTCACCAGCACAAGAGCCAGTCCAGGGGCACTGGCAACGATCTCGCTCGAAACATTTCATGTGTCAGCAGTAACAATATTAAAATGTTAGTAAAGAACCATCCAAAACAAGGTGAACTCATTGGTGGTAGGGTTTTCACTAGAAACGTGGTGTTGAAGCAATTGCTAAGATAAAGGTTGTAATATTTTAATTTTATTTTCTGTATCATTTTCATGTCATCATTTCTGATGGCATTAGTGTTATAAGAATATTTAAACCATTTTCAGGTAATGTTACTAAATGCAGATGTTTAGGAGTGGGTTTTATCTTTCATTACAGGCTGGGAATTTCCACCTGATTGAGTGAGTCATAAAACATAAATTGATAATATAAATAGAACATTTTGCATTCAACAAAGCAGAAGCTAAGTTGTGAATACTGATTTCATTGGGTAGGTTTAGCAGGTAGTGGTGAACACATTTTTGTATTGAATTAGCTTTTGACTGAATATGCAGAAATCTGAAAGTTTTTATTTTTGTTTTTCTATTTATGTTACCTGAATGTAGTTGACAAAAATTTATATGATTGTTCATTAAGGTAAAGAAAAGGTTTTTAAAATGATTTTCCATCAGTTTTTCTATTAGAGAAAAGTTGTACAAGTTGAATAATTTTGTAAATGAAGACGTTGAAATGTGATATATATATATACACACACACACACCGGGTGTATCAGCAAAATTGTCCAAATTTTAGATTCAGCGACAAATCTTTGTAGCTCAGGAATGTTCAAAGACAACTTAATGGAATTATCTGAGGATTTTCCAATGCTATTGGGCTCTACTTTGAGCAACAAAAGATGTTGATCACTCCAAGCTCTCCAAAAGAATCGTGGTGAAGTTGATCATGGATGAAAATGATATTTTCATGAATAACCATAGCTCAGGATTGAGAGTTCATAAAGGACTGGAATAGTTATTAGTGATCTTGTTGGTGTTTCTCTCATCTCTTGCTCAGGATATTTAGAAAGAATCTGGGTCTTTTACATCTTTCAAAACCTGAACATAACAAATTTCTGTCAGTCCCTCAACCTTCTCAAAGATAATCAATAGCATCTTACCATTAGAGGCCACACAGGCAAAAATCACCATTATAGCAGGGCTTTTGCACATGAAAATGATATTTTTGACTCTCTCATGAGGATCTGGAGACAGAACATGGCTGTTGCGTCTGTTTGTGTGCACATCCTCATCATAATCGTTCGTTTAATGTTCACTTTTCATGCTGGCATAGGTTGGATGATTTAACTGAGGACTGGCAAACCAGATGGCTGCATCAGGCTCCAATCTGATCTGGCAGAGTTTCTACAGATGGATGCTCTTCCTGATGCCAATCACTCTGAGAGTGTAGTGGGTGCTTTTACATGCCACCGGCACAAGGGTCAGTCAGGCGGTACTGGCAACAGCCACACTCAAATGGTGTTTTTTATGTGCCACCTACACAGGAGCCAGTCCAGCGGCACTGGCAATGACCTCGCTCGAATGTTTTTTCACGTGCTGCCGGCACAAGTGCCAGTAAGGCGACGCTGGTAACGATCACGCTTGAATGGTGCTTTTTACGTTCCGCTGGAACGGAAGTCAGTCAGCTGCTCAGGTAACGATCATGCTCGGATGGTGCTCTTAGCACTCCACTAGCACGGATGCCGGTCATCGAGTTTGATTTCGATTTCACTTGCGTCAACAGATCTTCACAAGCAGAGTTTAGTGTCCAATGAAGGAAATGATCTTCACTCTCTCCAACCTTCTAACCTTTTGTCCTTGAGTAACAAGGTGCCTCACAGGTCTCAGTATGATTTCATTTTCAAGTCTTCTGTCACTGTTCTTTGACGTCTGGAATGAGGACCTGTAGCAACAGCATCATCTCAAGTGTAGGAGCAATATCCTATTGTGGGTCTCACTTGACCTTGGTAGTGTCAGTAGAAGGATGTGCTTTTGCCAGGAGAAATCTTTGGTGATGGTGAGGTTTATCATTTGGAATAATTTTGAGAGCTCTAGTTGCATGTTGCTAATGTTTAAGGGAAATGTTGCGTAATGTTGTTTTGTTGATATGAGTTTTTTTTGCTGTTGAAAGAGACTAGATTTGCACATTCATATTGGAGGATGCTTTCAAGTTCTCTGTTCATGGAAACTGTTAGTTTGGCATGTGGTGTCTAAGTTTTGTGTGGATGATGCATTATTGGGGGAGGTTAGGGAAGAATGGAGGGTAGTAACATCTGCATAAAGAGTAGGATTTGTCAGACATGACAGCAATTAAGTCATTGAAGTATTGAAGGAAGAGTGAGAGTGGTGGGAGGAAAAGCAAAGCTTGGGACACATCAGAGATGGTAGAATAGATCAGAAAGACCTCTTTCAGTACACTGCAATGATATTATCCGACAGGAAGCTTTTGATCCCAGAGATAACTGGTGGGGCCCATAGGCAGAATGTTTCAATAGGAGACGTGCATGCTAAATATGGTTGAAATCTTTGCTGATGTTGATGATGATATTGCTAATAAGTTGCTTTTGTCAAATTTCTCTTGGGTGAGATCTAATGGTGAGTGACAAAGCAGAGCAGGTCCCCTGTAGATATGTCTTTACAGAATCTGAACTGTTGGTCAATGTATTGGCTGTCTCCATTACTTTTGCAGTATAGTGAGTGATAAGATGATAGTAGGTTTAGAGGAGTTGCCTCTCTTGGGAATGATATACACTATAAGTGTGTTTTGAAAGAAGAAGGGATTGAAGAGATTAATGAGTATTGGGGCTAGTTTTGAGGCACAATGCTTAAGGGTAAAGAAAGGGACATTGAGAGTTGATGGCCTGTAGGTTTGAAACAACTGGAAGTACTTTCGCATTTGGTATGTGTGTAAGATGTGAACCTGAGGGTGAGTGGAGAAAATAGATTTGGAGATTTACAAATGTGCAATGTGGAGATGGATGCAAAGCAGGCAGCCAAAGTGGAAATTTTCTCTGCCAGGAACTGCTTATAGAACCATTGTTGTTGAGAAGTGGAATATTAATGTGGGAAGGTGATGGAGATTCTTTTGGCAAGGGACTAAAATGATTGACTAGCAGTTTGGGAGGTAGGATAACTAGAGGACTGTGTGATGGATGGGAATATTCTTCATAGATTGGGTAGTGGTCATGTAAGAGTTGTAGTGCTGGATAAACGATGAATTTCTTCAAATGTTGTAGGTCTTGTTTTTTTTCTGTGGCTGTGAGTACTTAGGGAACTGTTTGGAACATTTAAGTTTTTGTTGCATATGTGATGTAGCCAACTGACATAAGTCCCAAGTGGGGTGGAGTATTGTTTATATCTAGATGCATATTGGGTAGATGTATTGAGATAATAGTCAAAAGACCTGATAGATGCTAAGACAGTTGTGGTGTAGAGATGAGGTTTGGAGGAAAGAAAGTGATCAAGGGTGTTTATAATGTATGTCTGTCAGTCTGGGATGTGTGTAGGGGATGTGGTAAACTGAGAATTGCAAAAAGAATTGTTTTGTGCATCAGTGGTATAGATATGAAATGTGCATAAGAGCAAAGTGGAATTGTGAGCATTGAAGTGATGGGGGAGGCTGTCTTGAAAGCGGGGAAATGAGATATATCCTCACTGCAGTCAGTGTTGCTGGTGGTTCGAGGGTGCTGAATTATGAAGTAAATAATGAGCTTTATGTTGTGGTCTACAAAGCTACTGTGCTTTTGTCATATACAATTATAACGTTTCTAAATATATTTTGAAAATCTATAGGGGGGGGGGGTCTTTATTAGATGTTTTGCTAAATCTTCATCGCTGATATTTTTTGATGCTTGCTTACTGGTTGATTTGAAAATTAGCTACCACTTTGCTTTATGTTATTTTGGATCATCAGATTACTTTCATTTGTTTTCATCACATATCTTTGCTGCCAGCTGAATCTCTTTTGCTGCAAGCAGTGATTGATACCTTTAATTTTCAACTTTATTAACACTTGTCTGAACTTAGTTTCCTATTTATGTTGTGTTCTCAGCATTTAAATATAATTTTTATTATGAAGGCTATCACTAATCTTTGAGCTTTGAGTCTTAGCCTGGATTCTGTGTTGAAATGGCACATCAGAAGTGATATTGAAATGCATCTGCTTCAGATCAACCAGACTTTGGTAATAATAGCTTTCCATTTAGTTGAATATTGGACACATACATTTAATGAGTATACATTTAGGTTGTTGTGCAAGTAAACCACATGGTTAAAGCACAAGAATCATTCTGCAGAATATTCATAAAACATCATCATCTTCATTTAACGTCTGCTTTCCATACTGACATGGGTTAGATGGCTTGACTGGAACTGGTAAGCCAGAGAACTACACCTGGTTCCAGTCTGAATTTGGTTTGGTTTCTATGACTGGATGCCCTTCCTAATGCCAACCACTCCGAGAGTGTTGCGAGTATCTTTTATGTGTCACTGGCATAAATATATCCATATATAAATTTATTTATAGACCTATTCACAAACATGCTGTCTCAGTATTTTAGTTAGTTAATTCCTGATGCAACAAATGTACTAATAAACAAATGGCTTTTTGTAAGGAGCCGTAAACCTTGTCTTTCTGAACTGGATGAAGTGAATACTGTTTGAGCCAGTAATGACTGACAAAAGTAATCGAACTGTGATTCACTCTGATCAGCAGAGTAAAGTATGTCATTTTCAAACTATATGTTCATTAAACAATGCACATGTAAATTTACAAACTTAACCAGACATTCTCTCTTAAAACTTTAGTTAATATAAATTGATTTGTTTGGTATCTGTAAAAATTTAGCACTTGTCTTTTGAGAAAAAAAAATTGAAATATACTAAGGAAATAATATCTGTAGTTTTAGTGATTCATTTCCTACTTGCATGTTAATTCGTTGCAAATGTGTGATAAATTATATTGTAGTTTATGAAAATTGGAGATTCTAGTAATATAGATTTTGGTCTTGTTTTTGTTTTAAAATGTGTGTGTGTGTACACCCACACTTCTGTTTGTATGTCTGTATATAGTATTTCATTATATATAAATTTGGCTGAATCAATAAGTGTTTATTTAAACTAGTACATCTGTTACCTATATTACATGATTGTAGGCAATGTAGATATGAGGAGATTGAAATTAAATTAATTTTGCTTGGTTTTGATTTGTAGAATCTTTCTTTAATGTGATTTAATTTCATTTTTATAAAAATTATTGAGAATTTCACTCTTTAGATTTACAGTTCAATAATGTGAAATAGTGTAATCATACTTCTTTCAATCAATAGTTTTGAGAGCTAAGTAAGAAAAACCATATATATTGTATCTTTTGTATTACTGGTGTGTTTTATATGGCATTTCTCCATGTAAAAGGGATCATCTCTTTGTCACCAAAAATCCAAAGTACATTATGCAATAGAGTATTGTTCTCATATTTGAAGACTATATTTTTTTTATCACTATCATAGTAGTCTGAGCCATAGGAAAACCATCTGTCTTATTGAAATACTTTGTCTTCATTGAAAATCCTTAGGCCCTAGGCTATAGTTGTGTTTTGTTCTAGTATCCTTTCACTTGGACTACTTACCTGCTTTTTACAGTCTTTTCTGTTTTTTCTCTTCAATTTTTCTGCAACAGTAATTATATGAAGACTGTCGTTCTAATGATTACCATCTAGCAGAACTAATTACTTTTCTATTTCTTCATGCAACTTCATTGCTTGAAGCTCCATGATATACACGATATACTGTCTGAAATTGAGAAGGATCCCTACATTGCTGTGCACCAATTCTTCAAGATTTGTTCTTCAGGATTTCTTTTTTACAAGAAAAATTCCAGAACATAATATAATTTTTTTCAAGATTATCTTGGCAAAGTAGCCTTATCAGAATTCTTTTCAAAGAATGTTTAAAAATTAGTTAAATAGAAACAAGTTTCAGGAATTTTTAGTAATTTGGGTTATAGAATTGTTATAATATGCAAAGAAAGCTAATTTTTCTATTTCCCATTTTTGACAACCATTTTCCAATCTATATGAAAATGGAAGCAGGTTTCACTCTGCTTCTGCCAATACAGGTTCAGACAATACAGAAGAATGTATGAAATTGGTTTGTTTCCTTCTACTGTTAAAGTAGCTATCTTGTGATCTTTAAGTTTTCTTTGATATTTCTCTGTTCTCTTGGTATATTATCCAGTCATTTTTATAACTGGTTCTTTTGCAGGTTTGATGAAGGTTAGTCTTAGTTTCATCTATGTATTCTTAGTTGGTTAACTCCTCCATGCAGTTGGTTCCTTAACACACTTGCTTTCAACTAGTAATACTCTGTGTCATTCTTTTCTTGTACAAGCTAAAAGAAATATGTTTGCCAATGTATAAATAGAATTGAACGTTTCTGAATGTCATATTTTCTTGTCTATTAGTTTTGCTATTCGTTTAACTATGTTTCACATTTCCAACTACAACAGTTATTCTTTCATATTTTGACAAGGACTCTTCAAACTCTCTAGTGTCAACAACCATGAGAAAATGCACTCAGACACTCTGTAAAATGGTTGATGTTAGGAAGGGCATTGAGCCATAGAAGTAAGCCAATTGACATATTTCAGCACCTAGTGTTTGGGATCTGTAGTTCCCAATTGGGTGCAACTTGGACCATGACAACCTGTCCAGCCCATGCCAACATGAAAAATGGACATAAAATTATTGATGATGATTGTGACAGAAATTGATGTTTTTACATAGAAAGTTGTAAGGTAACTCATTCTGTTTAATGCATTCTTGCAGAATACATCTTAGCAAGTTGTTTCAGTTGACCTTTTGCTGGGATCTTTCCTTTTCTGATGTTTGTAATTTTGTCTTTTTATAATTTTTTAAAAACTTTGCTCAATGATCCTTGAGTAACATATAATTCAGTGTTTGTTTGATATTTTATATGAATTTCTTTTTTTTAAAAATTTTATTTTTTAGATCTAATTCTGTTTGAGTTCATTTTATACTTAACCTAAAACTGTGTTTTCTTAATTTATTATTTGCAGGCAAAAAATGTAGATTACTTCAAACATTATGTTACAGAGGATTTTAACACTTACCTAAATCGTAAAAGGAATGACAATTGTCATGGTAACCATGTTGAAATGCAAGCATTATGTGAATTATATAACAGACCAATTGAAGTATACCAATACAGCTTAGGTAAGCCAATCATCTTTGACGGGTACATCTGTGAGAGGCTTAGAAATTTGCTTTGCAATCATATAGTTCCAGTTTGATCCTACAGCTTGGGTTAATCTGAGGTTATGGTTAACCCAAGCTTTGTGAGTGAAATTGAGTAGAAGGAAACTGGTGAAAGATTGTTTAATGGGCTGTATTGGATGATCATGGCTTCTCCCTTTCCGTATTAATATTAACCTTTTTGAGACACATGGTATTTTGGTATGTGTAACTAAAAAGGCCATTTTTTCCTGTTGAGATAGGAATTGATGGGTGCATGTAGAAAACAAAGGATAAAGTGCCTAAAACTATTGATATGTAAAGCTATATTTATTATGAAAGCTTGTAAACAGTATAATACATCCATCACAATAAGAAAACCTAAAACAGCAAATAAATAAATAAAATAATAAGCATAAATGCTTCCTTGAGAAAAAAAAAAAATGTACAAGTAAATCTAAAACTACACTAAATCACACAGAAGTTTTTATGCAAAAATATTTAACAATGTATAACAGCTAGCTAGCACTTGTGTTCGAGGAAACATGGTCCATGAAGGCCTTTTTTTACACTTCTGACACATGATTCTAGACCTTTTTCATCTCCCAGGCATTCTCCTGTCATTACAGACACAACAGTCCTTTCCTTTGTTTTGAGAGTTCGTGACCAGACCATACCTCCAATCTCATCAGAGGGACCACTCCTCTGGTCCATGTTGACCTTGATCAAGGCCTCAACAACCAAAACAAAAACCCTGGCATGTCTATCTGATGTGTGCTTCTTGTAAATTATATACGAGTTCAGCAGCATTCTGGAGAGAATGTTGAAAGTTACTTTTTTCCAGTATTTTAGTGTCTTCCTCTTGTTTAGATAGCTGTCACCCTGGTCTATCCCCACCATGTACTTGTTGTAAGCAAGCACAGAAAAGGGCTTGTAAACATGTGCTGCAGCTCTATGCGTTTGGCTTCGTCTTCTCACTTACACCTGTGGACCCCCCCAGCTTTCTCTTTGGTAGAGAGCAACAGCACAGCATTTTTTGGGGGACTTCTTGCAGAATGCTGTAGTCAAGATTTTTCCCTGTCTGCAATTCAGACTCCACCTCATCATCACCGTTTAACATCCGTTTTCCATGCTAGTATAGGTTCGTCGATTTGACTGGGGTCTGGGAAGCCAGGAGGCTGCACCAGGCTTCAGTCTGATCTGACAGTGTTTCTACAGCTGGATGCCCTTCCTAACGCCAGCCACTACGTGAGTGTAGTGGGTGCTTTTTACATGCCTTTGGCACAGGGGTCAGAGGAGGCTGGCACGGTCACGATCGGTTGGTGCTTTTTACATGCCACCGGCGTGGGAGCCAGTTGAGGCAGCGCTGGCATCGATCACTTTCGGATGGTGCTTTTTACGTGCCACCAGCATGGGGATCACAACTACAATTTCCATTTGATTTTCATTTTGATGTTGATGTACTTGACTCAATAGGTCTCCTCAAGCACAGCAGGTCACCCTACACTCCAAGGTACTTTTGAATGGGCAGGGGCTGGTTATGCGAAACTGGTGTAGGATACAACCGGGAAATCACTTTATTTGCCGGGTCTTTACAGTGACAGCATATTTCCAGAGTTCTCAGTCTTTTGTCATTGCCTCTGTGAGGCCCAACATTTGAAGGTCATGCTTCACCACCTCATCCCATGTCTTCCTGAGTCTACCTCTACCCCGGATTCCTTCCACTATTTGGGAGTGGCACTTCTTCACACATCTCTCCTCATCCATCTGTAGTGCATGACCATACCAACGCAAACGTCTCCCTTGCACTCCACATCCAATGCTTCTTATGTCCAGCATTTCTCTCAGGGCGCTTACTCTCTGTTGTGTGTGCACACTGACATTACACATCCAGCGGATCATGCTAGCTTTATTTCTTTCGAGCCTACGCATGTCCTCAGCAGTCATGGCCCATGTTTCACTACTGTGAAGCATAACAGTTCGCACACATCCATCATACAATCTACTTTTCACTCTGAGCGAGAGGCCCTTTGTCACCAGTATGGGTAGAAGCTTTCTAAACTTTGCCCAGGTTATTCTAGTGGTAACACTCTCTGAGCATCGACCTCCACTACTAACTTGATCACCCAGGTAACGGAAGCTATCAACTACTTCTAGTTTTTCCCCCTGGAGTTCGATAGAATCTGTTTTCTGAGCATCTGTGGTGTTTATTGCCCCTGTGCACCCGCCGCACATGAAAGCTATCTTCCTTCGATGTTCCTGCACCTCTTATGTGTCTATAGATTATACTGGGTACATCTTATGGAGTTTTTACCTACACCTTTTCTATAGATCAAGCACCTTTTCTACACATGACACACACCTGACGGGGTGTGTGATGTGTCCGCCTTCCTACTTACTAGAACTTTGGTCTTTGCAACATTGACTCACTTGTATCAAACTCATTACTTGGTTCGTCAGAATTGCTCATCTTTGCAGTGGGTACTTTATAGGTAAAAACAAATAAAAACACACTAAACACTTTGGGCAAACATGGTGACTTTGTCGGTATTGCACAACAGGAAATACATCTACTGAAAGATGATCTCTGATTGGCTATTACACTTCAAAACCAACTATTCATTTGTTTCATTGGGCCAATGGATTGGCCTCAAAGTCCTTTCAGCTTGTATCACTTGGGCTGATCAATCGGCCTGCATGTTCCAAGAGGGTTAAATTAGTGGCTGAAAAGTTAATTTATGCTCCTCCTCCTCCTGCATAAGTTGTTAATAAAAAAAATAAACTGTTGAAGATGTTGCAGTAAGTTGCCAGATGCAGCTGTGCTTCCCAATTTGAATTATTATGCTTTATTTTATGAACAGTGAGTTAATATTCCAACTTCCCTTAATGTCGTAGTTTTGTCACTCATTGATGACAATTATCAATAATAGTTAACTGCACAGTTTAATTATTTTGTTGCTCTGTTTCTGTTGAAATACACTGCCTTTGTTAAATAACTTTATCATTAAGCTGGTGTTCAGAACATAAGTTTATATCAGATCCAGAGGTGGTCTTGGGCAGGTTGGTATCAAATGGGTTAAATATGTTTATGGCTTTAATATCATTTAAGGTCTTGTGTTCTTACTGTCTTACCATTAAAAAGAAACAAAACAAAAAACGTTCCACTTCCAAGACTTCAGCTGTTATATTTTGTTTCAACTCATTTGATTTGATTTGAGAACATTTTTGTTTTGGTTTCTCTGATAATATAAAAATGCTTGCTAATTTACATCACCCTACTGTAGAAATAAATGTTACATGTTTATTAATACAGCTTTTACTCTTGTCCTTTTTTTATGGCCATACTACCAGGTTCTTTTTCAGTGGAACAACTTTTAATTTGTCTAATTTATTTTAATAAATTTTTAAGAGTATTTTCCATTCAAATGAAGAATTTTTGGCTATTTCCTGTACTGACTTTTCTTTCTTCACATATTGTTATTTAGATCCTATCAACACATTTCATTCTTCTTATAAAACGGACAATGAACCAATAAGAATAAGTTATCATAGAAATGTTCATTATAATTCAGTTGTGGACCCATATAAAGCTACCATAGGTGTAGGACTTGGATTACCTGGTCTTCAACCTGGGGTAAGTATTCATTTTGATTTTCAGTGTTTTGCCTCTATTTACTTACTTTATCCTCACTTATTTTTTAACTCTATAAATTACTTTTGTATTTATAGTAATATATGTGTTTAAAGCATTAATTTTACTAAATATATTTCAGCTAATAAAAATATTGTTATTAAACTATTTTAGTTTTGAACTTATTCTTTTCGAGTATCTAAACTATTTAATCCTTTCTCCAAAGAAAGGGCGAACCTGAAATGTTATAACTTGCATCTACCCCACAACTTCCAAGATTATTATTGAGAATCGTAAACTTTATTAGCTGATATTTACCTATGCTGATTGCAATTAGCTTCCTTTTCATCAATTACAAAGCAAGTTTACTGTTGAGATATATAGTCAGAAATGTGCATTTCTGATTTTGGGATAACGTAAATTTAAAACTTTTAAAGCAGTTAAATAATATATTTACTATATTCAAATGAAAATGTTATAAGTTAAAAGGAAAGAATTTCTCATTTTTAAAAAATGATGCAACTTTTTAATGCCTCTATTATTTTAATGTTATTTATGTATTTGTTTTATCCTAGTTTTATCTCTTGTGATTAATTTTTCTCTGAATAGTGTTGGATAATCGTATTTTCATGTAATAAAATGAAAATAGAATGTATTTTAAATTGTAACTAGGACTTTAAGAAATTTGAAATGTTAGCAAAATTATTCCCCTAAGATAATTTATATTTTAGGTTTTAATAGTATTTACTTTTTTTAATGTTGTAGAGTTATTTAGATAAATTACTGTCAAAGCAAAATTGGTTTTACTTATTTGTGTTATTTCATTTTCTTTTTTGTTTTTATATTTCAGTTAGCTGAAAAGAATCTAATGCGAGATGCTGTAACACAATCAGAAGATTTTCATATTGAAAAAGTAAGTTGATATCAGCTTTTGGTATCATATATTGTATATCATGTAAAATTTTCTGTGATTTAATATTTGTATGTAAATAGAAACTTTATACTGTGTACTCAAACTTCATGTGCGCAAAAAGTGCATTCAGAGGAGTAGTTAGCAGAAATGACATTTCAACTATGCAGAAGCTTTTATTATTTAAAGTAATCCAATCAGCTGTGAAGGTTGTTATTACAAAAGCATATTATCTGAAGTAAAGATGAGGTCTTATAATTTCAAGAAACTGTTACATCTGTTGACAGCAAAGGCATTCTCTCTCTGACTGGAAGGCTGAATGTTTGATGCTATGTATGAAGTGCGCTTTTGTGCAGTGCTGCATGGTAGCAAGAAATGGGCATTGAATACAGATATATGCGAAGGCTGGGGTGAAAATGAGGTAAACATTTTCTACTGGATGTGTAATGTCAGCGTGCATAGATACATAAGTCAAAAGAGAAAATAAGCATTAAAGGAACTGAAAGGATATATTACAATAACATTAATAATAAGTCTTTACCGTAGACACCTTGTGAATCTTTAACATATACTCGCTGTATTCATTCATATATATATATATATATATATATATATATATATATATATATATATATATATATATATATATATATATATATATATATATATATATATATATATACATACATACATACATACACACACACACACACACACATTCACAAACATATTGCATATTTCTTTTTGTCTTGAAAATATGTTGAGAAATTATATAACCTTAGAAGTTTTTAGTGTTGCTTTAGTAGACTTCTTGCAAATCAACTATTTACTTGTATATACCATACTTCTTTATCTCGTACACTTTTGATGTGAATTGTCATAATTGAATTTCACTCTTTAGCTGCAATTTAACTCTTATTAGAAATGAAAGCTTGGCGCACATGTAAGCATTAATTAGTGTGTCTATGTTTGGATTCTGTTTGGATTTTGTAATAAGCATGAACATACCTTAAAAGAAATGGAACCAATAAACATGGAAAAATCATCCTCATTTAATGCCCATTTGCCATGGACGTTTTCATAGTATCGGATGAGCCACAAGACTGTTGAATTGCAATGTCAGTTTTAGCATAATTTCTATGGCTGGATGTCTTTCATAAAGCCAGCCACTTTACAGTGTGTACTGGGTGCTTTTTTCCATGCCACTGGTATTAGTGAGGTGGCCAAATAACTTGCAAGACAAGAAGAAAAAAAATGGTAGAAGCCCCTGAGTGTGAAGTGACTTTATATCAGGTGTTGAGAGGTTAAAGTACAACAGAGCCAAGTACAAGTGTCTTGCTACAGAGGAGGTACATAGTTATTCTGCATATCTGGTTTTAAATGATCTCGAATACATATAGACAGTTGGCTTTACTAGCAAGGTCAGATACTCATATAAGCATATAGTGTATCCTCAAATAAGGGAAAAATTTAAATTGAGATTTTATAACCAACATTGCAATTACTTAAGTAAATTGGATGATATTTTATTGAATGTAGTTTATTAAAGCTTGCATCCATTATATTCTTCCAAATCCATGAATTGCATTCTATCTTTCATCTTCTGGAAATCATAAAGTGCTGCCTTCTTCATTATTTGTTTTATTGTTCTCTCCCTCCATAATGCATGAAAGGATACATCTATTACACCAGGCAACAAATTACAACTTTTTTTGTTACAGATACGTAAACTACTGATTCCTATCAAATTTCTGATGCTAATTTCAGATCTTACATTTCAATTTTTCTATCATGTTCAGATTTTATGGAACCAAAAACCTCTATTTTTCATTCTTTCTCATGTGCTTCTATTACAAAAATCGTCTAAACTACTTTTCCATGCCACATTTTATGTTAGGTATACTTAAATAATTAGTGAACAGGAATGTCTTTCCTCCTTTTTCCAGTTTAAGACAGACAGTGGAATTCTGCTGGTGGAGTTGCCACCCCTGCATCCAACCATCCATCCATCCATCCAAAGCGCATTAGTATTTTGTTGTTGCTGCCGAGAGGCAACTTCCTGTTCTTAAGTGAAACTTTGGTGTTTCCTCTTCCTTTGTCACTTGCAGGATGATGAGCTCTTCTTCTGCAAGAACCAACTATAATCTCCCATTTATGGCTTGAAATTACCTTGGTATCTGAGATCTGTTGGTGGACGTGCTCACACCATGCTTGTCACTCAGCCCCAAGGTTGGCTGGGAAGATAAGAATGTAAAAAATTTATTTTCTAAGACATTCTGCATCCCATTTTTTCATAAGATTGAAGCATGTTTTCTATGAGTTCACGGTGGTTTTCAGCTTTGTGGTTTCCAAGAAAAATTTTGACAACTTCAACAAAAGATGTTCATGCTCCTAGTTCATTCTCATTTAGATTAGATGGAAATGATGAATTGTGGATGACACTGTGGATCTGTGGTCCAGTGAAAACTCCAGCTTCTAGCATAGCATCTGTCAATATTTCTTTGAATTTATCCTTTAGATATTAGAAAGAACTATCTTGATCATCCATACTCTTCACAAAATTTTTCATAAGGCCAAGTTTAATGTGAAGTGGTGGAAGATCTACAGACATGACAGAAGTAAATAGACACCCTTATAATCATTTATTTAAATCTGAAATTATACATCCAAATTATTTATTAATTGTTATAATGTGAATATTTAATATTTAGTAGACATGCCCTTTGCATTTTTCAATGCAAGGACCTTATTAGGCATATTATTGATCAAGTGACGAATATTCTCTTGCGGAATTTCTTGCCATGTTTCATGCAGTAATCTCAAAAGATCTGGCTTTGAAGATGCTTTCTTGTTCTTTTTATGAAGTGTCCCATCCATTATGTTCCAGGGGTGTTCAATAGGGTTCATATCTGGTGACTAGCTTGGCCATGAAAGCTTTTTAATGTCATTCTCATTCAACAAATCTTAGGTCATTTTAGCTGTGTGACAAGGAGCCCCATCTTCTATAAATAAAGAGTCTTTAATCATTTCACCACTGGAGAAGATTGGAAGGAGTCCTTTCTGCAATATGGACACATATTTATCTGAGTTTATGTTTCCCTCACACTCCACGGCTCTGATCAGCCATTGCTCCAAATTGCTCCCCAGACCATCTCAGAAAATAGCTGCTGAGTTTCAGTGTTGGCTGCAATCTTTTCACATCAAATTCTTGATCACAGAGTCTCCAGAACCACACTTGTCCATTGTCAGGAAATAGAGCAAATCTGGACTCATCAGAGCATATGTCAGTGTCCCAAAAATTGCTTTAACCTTGAAAAGCAAGTTTCATATTTCTGGCATTAAGCTGATTAAAACCAGAATTTGGATATGGTAGGAAATTTTACTAAGTGATTTGCATTTTACACAAAATCTAGATGTGATAGGAAATATCTAATTATAGATTTGAAATTAGCATACCGAATTTAGCCAGGAACACCTATTTAGTTCTCTCTTACCCCTGCTGGCGACAAAGGGACTCTCACTCAGTAAAAGGCAGACTGTATGACGCATGCATACGAACAGCCATGCTACATGGCAGTGAAACATGGGCTGTAACTGCTGAGGACATACGTAAGCTCGCAAGGAATGAAGCCAGTATGCTCCGTTGGATGTGTAATGTCAATGTGAATACCCGTCAGAGTGTAAGTATCTTGAGAGAAAAGCTGAACATTAGAAGCATCAGTTGTGGTGTGCAAGAGAGATGATTGCGCTGGTATGGACATGTGGTGAGAATGGATGAGGATAGCTGCGTGAAAAAGTGCCACACCCTAACAGTTGAGGGAACCCGTGGAAGACCTGGGCTGAGGTGGTGAGGCAAGACCTTCGTACATTGGGCCTCACCGAGGCGATGACTACTGACCGAGACCTTTGGAAATGTGCTGTGCGTGAGAAGACCCGGCAAGCCAAGTAAGATCGTTGCCAGTGCCCCTGGACTGGCTCTTGTGCGGGTGGCACATGAGATGCACCATTTTGAGCGTGGCCGTTGCCAGTACCGCCTGACTGGCTCCCGTAGGATTTTTGAGCGAGATCGTTGCCAGTGCCCCTGGACTGGCTTGTGCGGGTGGCACATAAAAGACACCATTTCGAGCGTGGCCGTTTTCGTGCGGGTGACACGTAAAAGCACCCACTACACTCTCTGAGTGGTTGGCGTTAGGAAGGGCATCCAGCTGTAGAAACTCTGCCAAATTAGATTGGAGCCTGGTGTTGCCATCCGGTTTCACCAGTCCTCAGTCAAATTGTCCAACCCATGCTAGCATGGAAAGCGGACGTTAAACGATGATGATGATGATGATGATGTAACAAAATTTTTGTTGCCTTTTGTTATCTCTTTGGATTGAATAGTTAATTTTTTCTGTTGGGAAATAGGCTTTAAAAATTGTTTTTAAGCTGTTAAATGTTTCGGAATAACTCTTTAGCTCTTTCAAAACAAAATAAAGAATATAAGTGAAACAAAATTTTTTTCTTCTAGATGAAAAAAAGAAGGAAAAATAAACAGATTGAAACTTGGGTAGAATGAGTTCTGAATCAATGTAACAATTAATAAAAAGAACCTGATATAATTTTTTTCTTCTTTCAGGCTATGTTAGAAGATAAATTACGTGAAACTGACTGGGAATTGACTCAAGAAACAATTGAAGAGCAGGTGGCTCGAGAATCATATTTGCAGTGGCTTAGAGATAATGAAAAGAGAGCTAAAATTCAAGGCCCAGTAAGAACATCAGTGCTACAGTGCTGTGATATTTTTAATATAATTTGTTATTTATTGACTATTTTTTTCATTTTCTCTATAACTTAGCTGTACTTCAGGTGACATTTGCCTTCATATACTTTTGTTACATATAAGCTGGAGCAGAAGTAATTTTTTAAACTTTTTTTTTAGAAACTGTTCAGTGTTCTGATATCTTTAGCATTATCTGAAAGTAGTTTTTATTTTTGTTTCCTTCAAAATACTTTAAATTAGTCTTAGAAGATTTGCAAGAAATCCCACAGAAAGAAAATATGAGATTTGTTTTATTGATAATACTTCAGTATGTAGTGGTTTTGATGCTATATTTCGTTTTATTAATTAATTATCACTTCTGACTTGAATGTAATTATGCTATTTTTGTTATTCAAACAGGATCAAATCTGCATAAAGATTAAGCTAAAATTCTTTACATACATGTAATGTATTATTTTTCTTATAGCTGTTTATTCTGGTGTAGTTTGTTTTGGCAGTTGGATTCACTTCATTCTTCTGATGCCTAGATTTCAGTTGGCATTTAATTTCAATTCACAAAACTGGAATTTTGCTAAATATTTTGTAATTTTGGAGTTGATGCCTTGCTGTCCAGCAGTTTTTTTTCTTTCTTTTAACTGGTTGTCTACAGTTGAAGGTTGCACTGAGGACAGATGGAAAAATACACATAGAACAGTCAAGCTCAAACATGCAGTCAAGTACAGATGAAATGTTAACAGGATGCAATATTTCAAAGTATCTTGGTAGTGCTGTAGTGTAGCAGTAAGAACTTTGAACCGAGTCAGTGACCTGATTTTAATTCCTATTTTAATTTAGTTATGTTATTAATATCCTTAAGAAAGGCATGGATATTACAAATTTTTATTTCCTGTTGCCTAAAATGCTGATTTCATGCTTATGTAAACAACCACTATCACAAAGTCCACTGGAATAAGCAATTATTTGAAACTGTTAATGATGGTTGTATTTTCATAAACTATCATCATATTCAATATATATTTTGTGTACTAAGATAATGTTTTGGTTTTATACAGATGCACACACACATGTTCCCATATGCACGTGTGTACACACACACATGCGCGCGCACACACACACATATGTTGTATGTTTAATTTCAGTGAATATATAATTTTTCATAACTGAAGTTTTTGCTCTGCAAAATGAGATTATTTTAGATTTTAGTTGGCAACATCTCTGATTAAAATATACTGCTATGGAAATGATAGATGAACTTTAAAAAATAATTTTCTGCTATTGGATTTAGTTTTGAGGAAGATGAAGTGATCAGTAATTATATAGTTTAAACAGTAGGCATCCACTATTAAAATATTCTTATTCTGGTTGTGATGATTATCAAATGTCACTTTTTGTCACATTTTTCGCTATGGTGACAGTTTATTTTGATTTTTATAAATTTTTATTTTTTGTTTTTTTTTTTTTTAAATAAATCCATAGGATATCATCATCAACGATGATGATGATGATGATATCCTATGGATTTATTTAAAAAAAAAAAATTTTAAGTGATTTTGGAAAAACGTTGTTTAGTATATGTTAAAAAGAACTGGTTTTGAAGTAATGGGTGTCCTGTCAGTAGTGTCATGTGTACAAACATGATACTGGTGGATGGCCAAATCGATTGAGCATTGAACAAATAAGCATGTGGATTTCGGTTATGTCCCTTTATATACTGAGTTTCAACCTCACCTTTGTCAACTTTTATCTTTCATCCTCCCAAATAGTAGTTAAATGTTGGGGTTGATTTGTCTATACTCTTGAAGACAATGTTCCCAGCATGATAACACAATCTGTCTGAAACCAGTAAAAGAATAGAATTATCTGTGTTTTATAGACTACTGTTTAAAATATCTAAAGTTTTTATTTGGTTTGATGTTTAGTATTTATATTTTGTTACTAGGCTAGATCTGCAAGTGCAACATGTAGCTCCGCCAGTGAATATTCTCTAAATGGTCCAGAAACAGTTGCTTCTCCTGACTGTGGCCGTCTTGGACGTTCACCCCGCAATCGTAGTGCTTCAAACTCCACTCAAAGTAGTCCCAATGCTGAAGAAAGCTCCCATGAACAACAACAGTTACAGCAACAACAAATGCAGCAACAGCAACAACAGCAACAGCAGCAACAGCAACAACAACAACAGCAGCAGCAACAACAACAGCAGCAGCAACATTGTAGTCCTAATCGGCCTGTTGACTTAGCATTGCATTCAGGTATATTTCTTTTATTATATATTTTATGGTTGGGAGATTATCCAATTCTTCAATTTTTGAAGTGATGTATAATTAATAGTTTCTTTTCATTCAAATATAAAGATCTTGTTTTTAAGAGACGAGGCAAGGGTGTTGATGGATGTAGTTGATGATAAAAATGCCAAAATAGTGTCAATTCTTCATTTAAAACTATCTTTTTAAAAATTTTTTTATCCTCAATGAAAATTCATTTATTGGAGAAATTTATTACACAGTTGAAATAAAACTGCACTGAAATCTAAACTTTAAAGTCTTTAATTTATTGCAATGTAAGAACAACTTAAATGCATTTGACTGTTTTGTTTGTAAACAAAAAGTATTAACTACTGCTATTATAATTCTTTATGAGATTAAAAGGGTCCAGAATCATTTCAATGAAATCAAATGTTGTGCAACCTTTTTCTTTTGTACTACAAATTTAGAACAAATCTTATACAATTAACTGATCAATTTTACATTGATTTGATATTGTTTTTTTTTTTTTGAGAAGTTGTCCAAATAAGTAAAATCAACTGTATGATGTTTCTGCCATTTCTTGATTCATTACATACATCTTTAGTCTTATGAGATATAAAGCAATCTCATTAGTAGTGGTGCCATGATAAAATGCATGGAGTACACTCCATAAAATGGTTGGCAAATGAACAGACACAGTGTAGGAGTCAAGAGGTCTTATCATTGACATGACACCACTCTGATGGTGTTGCCACCATATATGCACCCAGTACACTGTAAAGTAGTTGGTGTTAGTAAGAGTACACAGCTGTAGAAAAGTACCAAAAATGAAATGTATGAGTTTAGTCTTTTGACCTATTTCGACATATAGAAACTCCAAATTAGAACTGACTTACGTTGTGATCACCTGTCCTTCCAAAGTTAATTTGGAAAGTGAATGTAAATGGTGAATTGGTAGTTATTACATATTTCTTTCTGATCCCAGATGAGGGAAAACTTTCTGAGGTAATTTCTTCAATGAAATAACTAAAAGAATAACTGTTCATCTCATTTATTCCGTCTTTATTTTCTAGTTTTTTTTTTTTTTTTTTTTGTCATTTTGTGTTTGGTTTACACAATTGATAATATTTAGGTTGAAGCTATCCAAATGTTCTCTTGTCTTTTTGTTAATATGTTGTGAATAAAAGATTTGAACATGGTTGTCTATAAAGAGTAATAACAAAGTAAAAATTTACATGCCTTTTTTTAAAACACCTTCAGTATTATTTAATTACAGATGATATTGTGATATTTATGTTTATTGGCTTCTTATAGGATGTCCTAAATCGCCTCAACTTGGCAGTGAACCTCTTCTTGGTGCTGCAGCTGGTGCAACTGCAAGTTGCACTTCTAGTGATATGGCTACAGGTGGTTTTGATGAAACTGCATCTTTAATGAATCACTTGCCACCAACTATGTTTGGTAAGTTTAAAATGAATAAATTTAGTGAAATCTTTATTTTTTAATATAGATGTCATTAAGTAGTTTAGATTATTTTTGCCCTTCTTTTAAATCTTCCATTGTAGAAATAAGGTTTGCACATTTCTTTTCACTCTTCACCTTGACATGTTTAAGAGAGTTAAGATCTTGTGTAATTTTCCTTATCTTAACTAATATAGATTAGAGCATAGCTTAACATATTAATGTAGCTATGAAGAAATAAATGTACTGTATAGATGCTACAAAATGATGACAGTTTGAATCTAGATTTGTTTTTCTATTTCAACCCATATAATGAAGATATTTCTGGAGATAGCTAAATGAAGATCTAATTTAAAGACTTAATTTATCTTATCTTTTAAAATATATTTTTATAAGTAGTGCCATTCGTTATAGTGTTGTCTGTTCACTTCAGGTCTAACAGAATGGGAAGAAGATGACATCCTTGCACAAGTGATTGCTCAGTCCCAACAGGAATACTTTGATAGTTTAAAGAAAAATGCTGCTTCAACGTCAGTTTGTGATAATGCCAGTTTTAACATGGACCAATCAACACATCATTCAAGTTAACATAGGATTGCTTACTTGCATAGGCACAAAGGCAGAACCTATGTGTGCAAAATCTAGATACATCCAGTACTTTTTAAATGATGGAACTTAACATCAGTTTAGATAATTTAAAAAAATCTGCAGTCTTTTCTATGATATAAGATTGTTGAAATTCCATAACATGTTCATTTATAATGAGCTATTTATCTATGCCTGTTTCTCTTTCTTTCCTAAATATATATAGATTTTCTCTGTGTGAATGTTTTCAAGTACTTGTCTTTCTTCTACAAGTATACCCTATGCTGCTTTAGCTCACCCCTCTAATTCATGTTCAAGACTGTTACAATTTGATTCTACTCTAATGGCATCTACAAGTGGATGAATATTATGTTTTTAATCCCAAAAGAAAAAAAAAAAAAAAATGTGAGGGACTTAAAAGGTAAGGTAGACCCATTTATCGATTTCAGCACAGTTAACAAACTAATTCATGGAGTTTATACTTTGGAAGATATAACTTTACCTTTTTAGGTGTCATAGTTATTGATACTGCTTCTCTCTGTTTTTGGTGTTACACTATTAGAATCAATTGTCAGTTTTGGTTTGTACTTCATATTATGGATAACTTCTGTAAAAATCAAACAAATCTTGGTGGTTTTAAGTTCAGCATTTCTCTGAACAGATTCCCCCCCCCCCCCCTTTTTTTTTATCAGTGAATAATTTCATTTATTTAAATCATGTGATAAATTAAAGTTGAACCTACAGTTCAAATAATGACCATTACATTAAAAAAAAAACTTATAGTTTTATCTTTAAATAAAAGAAGATATTATATAAAAAAATCTTAAAATTTCACCAATTTCAAAAAAAGAAGAAAAAAGGAGTATTTTTATGATCAGTTTGAAAAGAAAAAATAAATAAATAAATAAAAAAAATATTGAAATGAAGAAGCAAGTTACTATACTATTTGTTCTGAAATCATTGATTCAATGTAACCAGAAAGTGTTTTCATGGATAAAAGTGAGAGAATTGTGTCAGCAAAATTATATGTCTCAACTGACAAACTTTTCCAGAAAATAGTCAGTGAAACAGAATGGGTTATGTTCTGCCTTAACTCTGATGAAAGTTTAGTTGAAATATCATTTTTCTGGAAATTAGAGAAATGGTCATCCTATTTCAACTTCATTTTCCTCCTTTGCCCATCTTCACCTTACTGACCAAACCAGAGCTGTTATGGCCTTTGTAACACCAAAACAGTATCTTGTTATGCTTTATATGATAACTTAAGCACATTGTATAAATAAATGATTGTGGCATCTCAAAAATTTTTTTAATACATCACTTTTCCACAATGTAGATCACTTGCTACATAGTAAATAAAATATAAAATAAAAAAAGTCCTTTACATTTATACTTATTTTGAAAAATAAAAACACTGAGCTACTCCTCTTCTTTTCACTATGCGCGTGCACATACACACATACACATTTATAGTCCTAGTTATCATTTGTGTTTTGAATGATTTGTATTTAACTTCTACTTTGTGAAACCAATTCAGAATGGTGTCTGCTTTTCTCAAGGTTTATATATATACACAAATTCACAGCTTTTGAAAAAAAATCTAATATAAAAAAAATTATGCTGGTTAGAAAACATGATCATGAAAAGAAAGATATTCAAAATGTGGCTTATCTAAAGGACTACAAAAATATTTGACTTGAATACATTTGAAGTTTCATATTAGTATTTAAAGCAATTTTTAAAAGTAAATCTGTAAATATTCCAAATTGGATTATTAGTGAATATAATAATATATATTATTTCCATCACTATTGAAGCTATTAAATGAAACTTTAACAGTGTATTTTATGTTTGTGGTTTACTTATTTACTTTCTTTTGAATGCAGTGTGATTTGGATTATCTATACTATATATAAAACAGATGTGTGTGTAATCGCTTTTCACGTGAAATCGACTTCACCAAATGCTTCCATACTTGTAATGCATGAATAATTTGACCTCGGATAAATCTTAGGCTCTTCATTTGATTTTTTTAATTAAAAATAAATAATATTGCTATATATTTAAGATTCACTTCTTTAAAAAGGTTCCTCAATGTCAACTTCCGGTATTGACGTAACAACCGCAAAAAGCTTCACTCTCTATTTTGTGTGTGAGTGTGTATGAGAGAGAGTAAATACTACATACACACCGCTCTCTCACTCTGTCTCACACACACACACACCCCTTCACTCACTCGCACTGTCTCTTACAAACACACACATACATAAATGTATACAAACATATTTACAAAGACACACGTGTGTATGCGCGCGCGTGCGTTTGTAAGAGACAGAGTGTGAGTGAGTCAAGGGCTGTGTTGTCATATGCATACATCCAAAGATGTATGTATATTTATGCATGTACGTATACATGACAACAAACCTCTCTCTCTCACTCACACTCTGTCTCTTACAAACACACATACATAAATGTATACAAACATATTTACAAAGACACACGTGTGTATGCGTGCGCGCGCGGGTTCCACAATCGACATTTATTTCAATTACTCTTGTGAGGATATTCACGTAAATCATTTTTTTCATTTAATCCCCATTTTAATTTTCGTAAAAGTTTCCAAGTACCAATGAGGCTTTTTGGCACATCTTCAATTTTCCCCATTCATGAGAGGCGCCCAGCCATCATTCATCTGAGAGTCCATCTACAGAATGTCCTCAAATTTCTATACAGCATATTTTGCCTTTTTTTCTTCAAGTACATAAGCAACAATTTCATTCCCAAGCAACGCCGGGTGCCTCTGCTAGTATTATATATTTTCCAAAAATTTTCATTGTATGATATTAGCTAATCAGGTGTAACTTACAATTTTATTTCCTTAAATATGCAAACCTTACTTTAAATTAATTGTTAGAAGTGTTGTTAACACGAGATAAACTTGAAATATTGTTTCATAAATTAAATGCCACAAGTTTGAATGATGACACTGTTTATAGTGTACAGAAAGTGGAGTATCAGTGTAGCACATATGGAAATTACCCATGCTTGATAACAAATGTATGTATTATAAGTTCTCAGTATTATCTATTAAGATAATCTTTCTTTTTAACAACAAACTGTTTGTCTTGTGAATACAAGCTGTTGTTTAGCAAAGAGTGGTGGTGTTCCAGGCCATGGTCATCTCATCTTTTTCTCCCATGCTTTTATGGGTTGGACAGATCTACTTTTGTATAGTGTCTCACTTTTTTCTGCAGGTTCTTTTCCACTTGGATTGTTTGGTGCACTTCTTTCACCTGACTTTTATTCTTCATATACACCACATATCCATATTAAGTTTTCTGTTTTGCACATCTGATTCTTTTTAGATATCTCTACCCACTCTTTTGCTTTGTTGTTCATGCACTCTATTATCACACATTCAAACTATACCAACATAGTTCTATCCAGCTTTTGCGCTAGGTGTCTTTATTTCACACTTTATAAACAACATAGAATCTACCATTCACTCGGAGCTTTTTTCCCCACTATACTTAAGCAGCACCCACCTCTACTGCTAATTAGGTTACCTAGGTAACAAAAGCTGTCAGCTATTTTGATATGAAATTTCATTTCATCCTATGTGAACCCATGCACCTTTTATACACTTAATGGGATGCAGTATAAAATTACTTTGTATTCCTTATTTGCATATTGAAAACAGCCATTTCTTATGGCAGATTTCTGTATTCTTTTGTGCTAATTCAAGACCTGGCTCCCATGTTTCAAACTTGAATAAAGCTATGAGATATGGGTCTTTGGCACATTCTCACAGCAACCTAATATTGAAATTTTATATAGTTCAATAACAGGTGACTGAACTAGCTGTCTGCCAAATTCTTAGCTGAACTCATTGTTAAAAGCACCCATGTAAATGACTCAAGCCATTCATATACTCACTTTTCTTTTCTACCAGATTGCAGTATTCTGGTGACCTGTAGAAAGTCTTTGACAAGCATTTTGTGGCTTACTCTTAGTGAGACCTGCACAAGAAGTTTTAAGCTAAAAAGAGGGCATGGATAATCTTCTGTCTTGGTTCAATCTCTAAAACACAGTTAATTCTCTTCCTAATTAATTGTGCTACTTCCATAACTGGGTTCATGAATTTGATGCCTCTGCCTTTAGAGCTCTTGTCTTTGTATCGGTGGACGGTGCTGCTACATCAGTCATTGAGGATAACCACCTGATGATTGGAAAACATTCCATTGCTTTATTCCCTGGTAATTGAAATGACTATTAAAAAAAAAAATTCTTAAGCTATAAATGTTTGTGAAATTGCTTTGCAAAAAGTTTCACTAAGTAATATAGTCTCTGTTGAGAGATGTAATTGGAGTAAAATAATATAAAGACAATCTGATATATTAATTATGCAAGCATTAAATTAATTATTTTAATGTTTATGGAATTATGTTTAATATCTTAAACTAAAATAATTACATAATTTTGAATTGTGTTCCAAAGTGCTAATAAATTTCTATCACAGTTTATGTATATCTACAAATTTAAATATAACAAAAACAGCAAAAAACAAAATATTAAACCAGTGGAAAATGTCTGTAATAATTTATTCAATAAATCATTTAGGTTTTATTGGACAGCAGTAGCTTCTGAATTCAGTTTTTATTTGTCAGTTACAGTACCTGCTTGATCTTTTATAATTATGTGTGCACCAGTATTTTACTCAATAATTGTCATAATTGGCCAGTGTTGTGTACAGTTGAAATTATGATATTTAAAAAAACTGTAAAATTTCTCATTTGGTTTTGTAAATTATAGTCAATCTAAATTTACTGCCATTTCTCCCCTCCTGTTTAATTAGAATGGAAGGTATATGAACAGCATATGTTTACTGCCATTTAGACAAATGGATATTGCTCTGCAATACCATACTACATAGCAATTCCCACTTGTCAAAATGGAGGTATATATGAAAAAAATAAAATTGTGTATATATTTTTTAGGTACAAGATTATTCAAGTGTCATTGTAACTAAGCTCACTAATGGTGACTTCAAGAAGGAATCCCTGAATAAGATACTTTTAAGGTGTTCTGCTTTCATAATTAATTTTATATAACATTAATGAAAAATTAAAACTCTAAGGCATCAAAAACCTCTAATTGTCTTCTTTACCTTAATTCAGAACTTAAAAGAACTATATTTTAAATGTATGTGATTTCTTGGACAGATTTTGTTACTTAAACTACTTCTTTTTTATCTGTTCTGAACAAAAAGCCAGCAGCATACAGTTTTGAAAGCATAGTTATTAATTTGGAAGGAAATTTGATATGCTATGTAAGATTGATCTGAATAATGTCATTTTGAAAGTGTACCACAAGGATGGTTCATTAAAATTGAAAAAATATTATCAAATGAGATGGTGTTTAATACATTAATTCGACATCAGAGAAATAGATTTTATTTGGAATAATTCTGTTTCTCTCAAAAGACCACAGCCAAATAAGTTGAGTTAAAACAAAAATTATGAATATCAACATTCATATGATTAAGTATAGACACAGAATGCTTTCTTGCTACTTACAGATTGCGAAAATCATCAGAAGTATATAATACTGTGATTGGAAAATGAAGTCCAGACTTCAGCATTACTCTTATTTTCATAAATATTTTTGAAGGACAAATGGTAAAAGGCAATTCTGAAAGCATAATTAACCCATATCAATCATGGGGAGGAGGAGGAAGTCCTTACGAATGTTGGTGCAATGAATAGCAATCTTAATTCTCATTTTTGTAGGGTCCCCGCCCCTTTTTTTTTTTTTTTTTTGTTCAATAAAATAAATGATTACCCCTCCCCCCCATCCATTATATTTTATTAAAAAATTAATTTTATGATGTATGTTCGCAACAAAGTTTTTATGCAGATGTCAAACATTTGTATGATTATCATATAGGCGAAAGATAAAGTCTGTAATTAAATAAAAAAAACTTTCTTGAACGTATTAAAATATAGACAATTATATATAAAGTCCATACTTTAATCAAAATAATATTTTCAATCTAAAAACTGAAGCATGAACAACATTATTCATGTCTGCCCAATTGTTTTCCTTAGGTAATATGCTATCACATAAGTTTACTGTGAGTAAAACTCAAAAATTATAACATTGGTGTTGGGATTGCAAATTTGGTTTCATTTCAATTATTTCCATAATGCAGTGCTTTCTAACAGCAAGATTATATTAGAATTAATAATTTGTATTCAAGCACTTACAAATTATTATTATTCACTTGGGATCCAAAGGGAATAACAATGATGTTAAGAGGAGAAACTTATAATAGCAAATGAATAGCATCTCCCCATTCTATTTCTCACCAAAATATTTTCATTCTTTATTACGATGCTATATCAGTATTTCAGCAATACTGTTCATTTCGTGTAAAGTGCCTGGAATTAGACACACTGAATTCTGGGGCAATACTTTCTGCAACAAAAATTTAATTTTTTTTTTCCTTTCCTTATTGAACGCATCAGAAAGTAAATTATCTTTTTACTTCTCTTTATGTAAATTGGTTTCTCAAGCTGTTCTGAACCAAACATACATCTTTCTTTCTTTCAAGGAACAGCAAATTGTGATTTCAAGTAAGTATTAACTATAGTTTCATCTTCTTTCATATAAACGGGAATTTTTTCATATGGTTTAGGATCCAAGTCAATAATAGCCAAGGAATGCTTATAGGGTTGTCCAAAGCAGTCTGTTAAATAAGAGACACCTGACATATCCGAACTGAAAAATAAAATTAAAGGGAAAAAATATATTCAATTCTTAATAATGCAAAAACAATGGCTACAGCAGGTTTAAATCAGAATATTATTTAAAATAATTGGTAACAATAATCCTGTATAATATTGGAATTGGAGGACAGCACATAATTTAGTGGTTTGGGCGTTGCACTCATGATAGTGAAATTATGGGTCCAATTCCCAGACCTGTCAGTGTGTTATGTTCTTGAGCAAAACACTTTATTTTGCACTGCACTGCTCCACTGACGTGTGGCACACAGACAATGTTGATTTGATGGCGGGAGTGAGCTTATGTGCAGTATAAACATTTGATCACTATAAGCACACCATTATTGCAGAACGTTTTGCAAGAAATTGCAGAACTATCTTTCTCAAGCATGAAAAACTACAATTATATAATTGGAAGTAGAATGCTGTGGAGGAATGGCATAGTGCTAGGCTAAATGCATGAAATATTCAATTTCCTTTTTCCAGTTCACCCCAATAACTATCTATGCATTCCAGCCTTTCTATTGTCTACATTCTGGCCAGTTTTTGACACAAATTTACATTAACCTAATTTAAGGCTTGCTATCTGTTTCATTCACAAATTACACTACTATACAAACAATGTAAATAGATAACCAATCCTATAATAATATGTTGGTGCAATGTGAGAAAGAAAATCTAATATTTAGAGTAGTGACTTTCATTGATGAGAAAAACCTTGGAGATTTTAGTATCTGAAAGAGATAATAAGATGTCACTCGACTTTTAAAAAATTTTTTTATTCCTGTGCCTTTACTTGTAAATTTAAGGTGGCAAATATATTCAGTAAGAATTCAGTTCTTGGTTAGCTGAGATAGCAACCCAGATCGAATTCCTGATTGAAACCATTTCATTTCCTCTATGACTGTAAGACTCTTGAGACGATATTACAATCAAATGATTCTCTCACCTGTGTAAATTTGAGATCTTTAATGAAAGGAATTTAAATAAATTAAAAAAAAAAACTTTACCGATTATCTTGTCTCTGCATCGCAAGAATAATGGAGCAGTCTTTTACAGTTTGTGCCACAAGAAATTGTTTCACCTACAAAAAGAAAGCAAAAATATTTTTATTAATGTGATGCACTCAGTGTAAGCTATCATCACACAAGAGGTGCAGCAATATCCAAGGAAGGTTAACAGGGAAAATAGCTTTTGTGTGTGGAAGATGCACAGGTACAATAAACACCAAAAATGTACAAAAAATAGATTCCATTAACTGTCAGTGGGGTAGTAGATAACTTCTGTTATCTAGGTGACCAAGTTAGTAGTGTAGCTATGGGAATAAGATTAGGCTGGGCAAAGTTCAGAGAGCTCCTACCTTTGCTGGCAACAAAAGGCCTCTCTCTCAGAGTGAAAGGCAGATTGTATGATGCCTGTGTGCGAACAGCTATCCTTCATAGCAGTGAAACAGTGGCTCTGACAGCTTAGGACATGCGTAGGCTTGAAAGAAATGCAGCCAGTTTGTTTCACTGGATGTGCCATGTCTGTGTATGTTCACAGAGTGTAAGCATCTTGAGAAAAATGTTGAGCATAAGAGGCATCAGATGTGGTGTGCAAGAGAGACGACTACTGGTATGGCCATGTGATGCATATCAATGAGAACAGCTGTGTAAAGAAGTGCCTATCTCTAATTGGAGGGAACCTGTGGTAGAGGTAGACCTAGGAAGACATGAGGTGGTGAAGCATGATCTTTGAATTTTGGGCCTCACAGAGGTAATGACTAGTGGCTGAGTCCTTTGGCAATAAGCTTTGCTTGAGAAAATATGTCAAACCAAGTGAAATCATAGTCATAGCTGATGCTGGTGTCATGTAAAGAGCACCTTTTGAGTGTTAGGCCTCATGGAGGCAATGACTGAGACCTATGGCATTATGTTGTGCTTGAGAAGAAGACCCATGAAGCCAAGTAAAATCGCAGTCCTAGCAGATTTCGTTTCCCAACCTCAAGGCTTCAGGTTCAGTCCCACTGCATGGCAGTCACACAAATGGCACATAAAAGCACCCTCAGCTGTAGAAACCATGCCAATCAGACTGGTCTCTGGTGCAGCCTTCCAGCTTGCCAGCCTTGGTCAAACCATCCAACCCACGCCAGCATGGACAACAGACATTAAATGATGATTATGATGACATACTAACCAATAAAGGAACCTATATGCAGTCTCTTGATCTGCTAAAAATAAAATTTCTCTCTAATTACATCCTAGTCTTTAAAAGAACATATTTGACAACATAGCCACAGGAAGACAGGATAGTCAAGCAGATATGAAAAAATCTGAAGAATTGATGATTAATATTTTGTGTACATTCTGTAAGAATTTCTACATTTAATTAAACTTCATAATGGACAGATAGATCAATAACAACTAGCTCCCCAGAATTTATTACATGTTTTCTCCATTCTACTGAGATTAGTCTCAGACAATGATTAACCCCAAAAGTTCTGCTGAGAAGAAAAGTAATTTTTGGTGGAGGCTGTCTAGAGTAATAATTCAATTTGGATTACTAGGCAACTCATAATGAGTTAAATACATGAATATTTACAGTACTACATGTATGAATGAGGCATATATAAATATACATGTTAGCTGCTCACTAACAGTTGTGTCTTACTTGTAAAGACTCTAAATAATTGAAGTCTAAGAGTTTAATTAATATTTAAGTACCAGGCCTCAGAATTTTGATAACCATTCATAACAGTGTCAAACCTACACCTCAAAAACTAGGTTTCCACGAGAAAGGAAAAAAAATTCAAAACAAGTGTATTCCATTGAAAATCAGGTGTGTGCAAAACGGAGGCTGTGCTGGTATGGGTATGTGATGCATGTCGAGATGGCTGCTGCATACAAAAGTGTTGAGCACTTCAAATTAGTGGAACCTGTGGCAGAGGGAAACCAAGGAAGACCCTGGAATGAAGTGCAACTCACAGAAGAGACGATAAAGGACCATAATGATATGTGATACTACAGAAGACCTGTCTACCAATGGAAAAATATACCTTTAAGAAGCTGTTATATATATGTTCCCCACCAACCCTACCTTCTACCTATCACCTTACATCCTCTTCTCTCCATGATTCCTATCTCTTTGCTCTTCCCTGCCATCTCATTTATTATACTTGTCCTGTTGTACTACCAACCAACACACACATTTCACCACTATTAACTCTTTCCTTTTCCCTTATGTCACTACCTCCTCACCAATTAGCGATTACTATTTGGTTACTCTCTCCATCTCCACCACCCTTTCACGATTGTAAATATGTTCCATCTTTCTTTCGGTTACCCGCCTAGAATCACTGCACACTCTTATTCTCCCTCAGTTATAGGGTCCACTTTAGGCCCTTTACATTAAATTCCAATATAATCGTATTGTAAACCATCTGAAAAGTATTTGTAGAAAATTTCACGAAGAAAATAAAAATTTTAAAACCCATTTTTCTGGAAGTTATCAACGAGTTGGGGCACATTTGTGTAGGAAAAAACATTTATGAACACAGTTTGAGAGAAAAAAAAAAGAAAAAGGCTGTTCTGCTTTAGGTCCACTAAATGGGGACGAAGTCGGATAGAACACAAACGCACGTCTAGAGACACTCGTATACATAGCATTTGTCGAAAATGATAAAATTATAAATAAACCTCACCTTAATCATTGTATAAAGTATGTCTGAATTTCCTGCATCCTCGATGTTGTTGTTATTAGAAACCACATACCAGTTGTCCCCCCGGTAAGGACCGTCCAGGCAATACTTTTGTCTAAAAAAGAAATAAGATTCGTAAATAACCATGTTTTGTTCAAAGGAAAAAAGTACAACAAAAATGGTACACAAATAATATCGGAGGGGGGGGGGGACTTTTGTGTGTTTTTTGTTGTTTAATCCTCCCAAACAACCTTGATTGAACAAAGTTCTAGTCACGAAGTATCTTGTCTTTTGAAGGGCTATCTAAAGACTATATTATCAAATGTGTCCTTGCTTGTTTAAGATAGTGAAGTTTGATTGGAGAAATTTTGCTGCTATTTCTAGCAAATCAATCGACCGTGTAGGGCTCTCTCCTTGACTGGTATATTTTCTGTTAATGTGTGAAATGTGACAAATATGGTGTGAACAAAACCTCTGGAACGCTAAGAGTTTCTGGATAGCACCAGTGTACAGTACAGTCACAATTACAGGAACAATTACACCACTTAAAACTTTGCTACCATAGTTCATAGTAAATTTGATGTAATCATCATCATTTTAATGTTCACTTTTCCATGCTTGCATGGGTCGGAAGGAATTTATTGAAGTAGATTTTCTATAGCTGCATGCCATTCCTGTCACCAACCCCCACCTGTTTCCAAGCAAGGTAATAAATAACTCCTAAGTTTATCGAAAAATGAACAGCTCGGACATAGTTAAGCAGTGAACTGTAAACAAACAACATCGTTTGAATGAGCTTTTTGTTGACAAAGATCGGCAATATGTCAAGAAGCCCAGTTGACTGCAAGAAAAGAACACCTACCCACAGCTTGTGTATTGTTGTTTACGATGAGTGAACACAAGTGATGGGGAAATACGAATCCGTTCTCCCCCCCCCCTCTCTCTCATACACACGTATCAATAAGAATATTTGATAGTATACACCGCTGGGATAGTCACAATGCGCTTCCTTGTCTTCTTGTAGCTTTTAAATGAAGCCATCCCGCTGGCTAGGCAGACGGGCCAACATTACCCACTGAATAGGACGTCAGTCCATTGCAAGGGTTATCCATTTACAGCTGAGTGAACTGGAGCAACGCGAAATGAAGTGTTTTGTTCAAGAACACAGTATACTGCCTGGTTTGGGAATCGAAATCATGTTCTTATGACCACGTGTGCAACACCTTAACCACTAGATCATGTGCCTTCACACATAAATTCATTTATTTACAGGCTTCTTCAATTTCTGTCAACTAATTTCACTCACAAGGTATTGGCTGACTCCTGTACAACACCAGCTGACAATATTCATGCTGTCGTAATGGTCCTCAAGCAACATGGTTACAAAGCAAACTTTTTAACTACACAGCCATGACTAGGCACAGGCATAGCTGTGTTACATGTGGTTAAGAAGTCTTTCCTAATCATATGGTTTCAGGTTCAGTCCCACTGCTTAGCAGCTTTGGCAAATGTCTTCTACTACAGTCCAGATTGACCAAAGCCTTGTGAGTGCATTTCGTAGAGGCATATTAAAAGAAGCCTGTTGTCTATATGTGTGTATGTTTGTTTCTTCTTGCCTTGACATTACACAACACCTTTAAACGAACCTTACTGTCACACAAGTAGTGTCCATTCCCAGTCTTCTGACAAAGTGTGTGGTCATGAGGGAATATTAGCTTGCTTGGAATTGGGTGAAAGTTGACAACATGAATGGCATCTAGCTATAGATGAATTCTGACTGACCCATGTTATGCATGGAAAAATGGATGCTAAAACAATGATGACATGATATGTATATAAAAAATCCCTTTACTATATTTTTTTATATAGAACTTCTTTAACCCTTTAGCATTCAGATTATTCTGTCACATTGTTTTGAATCAATCAGGCATCATCTTGCAGCTTTGAGATTTCATAATGTGGTTGCTTATTTTTGAAGGACATTGTAGAGTAGGTATGAGAGGCTGCATCTGGCTGGTTTGAACATATCCAGGCCTAAATAATCTACCTGTTTAACAGGTAGAATATTTAAGCCTGGATATGGCCAGTTTGAATACTAAAAGGTTAATTGTTCCAGACACTGGAATGTGGCCTTGTTGGGG
Source organism: Octopus bimaculoides (assembly GCF_046866305.1). Classification (NCBI taxonomy): domain Eukaryota; kingdom Metazoa; phylum Mollusca; class Cephalopoda; order Octopoda; family Octopodidae; genus Octopus; species Octopus bimaculoides. The sequence goes on from NC_142933.1 coordinate 81,078,111, forward strand.
CACTGGTTTTGAATGTTTTAGTCAATCATATCAATGCCTCTCAAAAGGATAATTTTTCTCCTTTTTTGTGTAATGGTCTAACTTAATGCACTGATTTTACATTAGTTTACATAGTCTAGTTGCCTGTATTTAAACAGCTGGATCTGTAGTAGAATTGGAAAAGAAATTCCAAGTGTCGAAGCAAAACCTGGATTTGAAGGATCTCAAATTTAGCAAGTAAGAAAACAGAGAAAATTGTCTAGCTCAATATGCAGAAATTCTATGCAGTGTACCAAGTGCAAACTATGGACACACAAGAGGTGCAGTGGTATCATAGGCTGGTTAATGGAAAAAATAGACTTTATATGTGGCAGATGCTTATTAGCAACAAGCACTAAGCATGCATGGGAAATAGCTTTCTCAAATACTCAGGAGGGTTCCCAGAGGTAGTAAATAACTTCTGTCATATAGGTGACTCATTAGTAGTTTAGGAGGATGTTCTGAAGTAAAAAGGCTAGAATAAAAACAGGCTGGGAAAATTTCAGAGAGCTTTTATCTCTGTTGGTAACAAAAGGTTTCTCTCTCAAAGTGAAAAGCAGATTGTATGATGCATTCAACCATAGAAATCATACCAAAGTATACATTGGAACATAATACAGTCCTTTGACTTGTCTGATCCTGTCAAACTGGCCAACCCATCAATCTATGCCAGCATGGAAAATGGATGTTAAAAGATGATGATGATATATATTGGGCATCTGTCAACCAAATTTCACTCAGATGGTATTGGCCAACTCAAAGTGTAGAGATGATGCCCTAAAGTGCCATACAATGGGATTCAACACCAAATCACATCATTTTGAAGTAAACCACATAGCCACTCATTCAAACCTGTGCCCATATAAATATACTCTTTTTGCTTTTATTAAAAATTTAGTGTATCTAGAAAACAGGATAGAACAGCCAAAAATGTAGTATTTTTTTTTTCCTCACCTATCTTCAGGATGCTTTTGAAAATGCTTTTGCAATTGTTGATAAAGAGGGTAAATTCCTTCTATATCCAAATCATCCAAATACTGAACTGAAAGTATTTTCTCGAGAATGCAACCAGGTGGAAAGTAGTAATCCGTGTCTGTAAATATTCAATGTAAGACACAAGGTCATAGAGTGCAAAATATCAAGCAACAAAAAGTAATTAGGATCAAATATCAAAGACAAATGTTAATAGGCTCAAAGGAAAAGTAGTTAATAAAATTCAAAATCAAAAGTGATGGTTAGGTTCAGAAAACAAACTCAAGTGTTTTATACTTGAACAAACTTAAAAAATAAATTCAGGGTAAATATTTAAACCCTAATTTAAATATGTACATCAACATAATATATGTGAGAAAAACTGTTGTATCCTTTGTGGGTTATCATAAAGGAAGAATGACATATACACAACAAAGTAAGAACAATATACCCATTGTCAGCTCATCACAGTAAGAGTAGTGTATCTTTAGTTAACATGCCACAGCAAGCATAGGGTATTGTTCTTTTCACATGTCACAGAAAATGTAGCATATCCTTCACATTTCACAGCAAGTGTAGTGTGATCTTAAAATGTCAAAACAAATGCAAAGCATTTACAGTTGACACATCACAGCAAATAAGATGATTGTCTCTCATAGTCCAAGATGGTTCTGCAATTTCTTGCTGAGTAGCCTGCACAAATGATTTGTTTATAGTGATCAAATGTATGTGTTGTACATTAGCTCTCTCTTCTTCCGTCAAATTGATATTAATTGAAGAGGTGCATGGTGTATCACATGTCAGGTGTTGAAATAATTGCAGAGCAATGTGAGATAACGTTTTTGCTCAATGTACCACCTGTCCAAGAACTGAAACCACGATCTCACAATCATGAGTGCAACACCCTAACCACTAAGCCATCAGCCCTTGACAAAGCAAGTATAGCTTGTTCTTAATGTCTCAGCATGTGTAGCTTGCCAACAGCAAGCATAGTGTGTCCTTAGCATGTCACAGTGTACCTATAGTCAACATGATACAAAAGGTGTAGTGTATCTGCAGTCAGAACGTCACAGTATATGTATGTAGTGTGTATTTATTCAACTCATTACAACATGCCTATACTTAACAGTATTTAGAAGAACAGAAACTGCTTAACTAAGAAACAAGAGGACATGATCAAGTTCAAGATTTAACCTTTAATACACTGCATTTTCTCTGTCCTGTTATCACAGGGGAGAAAACTCATACAGTGACATGATGCACTTACAGTGAGCTAAAGATTAATCATTGTTCACGTTTTGTTATGGCTTTGTCAGAGATGGTAAGGTTGTGCTCATGAAATTTTTTCAAAGCCCGCTGAGAGCAGTGACAGTGGTGATGGGGAACTAAAAAAAGGTAGCCATGGAATGCCTTTTACCAGCTCAGGAAAATAAAATATTTACCATACCCCCAAGTTTCTTTGGTCTAATATTCATGTTTTTAAGTTTCTACTAAACATGGTCATGTTGCTGGTATTGTAAGGAGATTATGCTTTATCTGTTTGCTGTTTTGAATTCTCCCTCCTGCTTCTCCCATTGGTAAATCACATCAGTAGTGTGGTAGCCAATTTGGTTTATGTTTCCTTTATACATTCGTCTTACAGGACTGAAAATGTTTTATGATACCAGTGAAGGCCTGGTAGTTCTTGAAACTTAAAGTGTGAAAAAGCAACAAATTCCACTTCATTGAGACGAGAAGTCAACATTTCAGTTTCACAGTACATGGTCTTGCCACACCACTGCCATTGGTAAACAAACAAACACAGCAGCAAGGATAGTGTAGCTGCAGCAGAGTTCAACTTCTCAACTAGCATCATGGAAGATGCATGGTAATTTTGAAGTTTGTTTTTTAATAAAATGAACCAAGTCTTCTATGCCACAAAATACAGTAATTAACTGACAGTTTACCAAAAATTAGTGATTACTTGTCAGTGAAAAACATTGGTTACTTACCTTCGTCTGGTGTACTTCTGTAACTGCTATTAAGACACCGCTGAGATTGGTTTTGGCTTTTCTGTGAGATATAGTGTACTGGAGTACATGTATCCATTGGGTAGTGCAAGGCATCAACAACAAGGTTAATAAAGACATCTAAACAACTGAAAGAAGAATAAAGCACTCATTAGTAATTGAATTAACCCTTTAGCATTCAGATTTCTCTATCAAATGTAATATTTATTTATTCCCATTGTTTTGAATTAATCATGCATTACCTTGTTGCTCTGAGATTTTAATGATATGATTGCTTATTTTTAGAATAACATTAATGCATAGGTATGAGAGGCGAAGATCTAGTTGATTTGAACATAAAACAGGTAGAATATTTTGGCCAGATATGGTTTTAAATGCTAAAGGATTAAAATAGCTATATAGTCATATCTATCATTGCTAACATAGATCTATGTCAAAGCCACCTTATAACTGTTGTAGATTAGTTTCCATTAACATTTTATAGTGGTCATATTTTACACTGTTTTGCTCACAGGAGTTCAAACCAACATAGAGGTAGAGATATGAGTCCAGTTGTAAAAATCTTTTAAAAATAAAATAAATTAAAGCAGCTAAAACCTCATGCTAGAAACTTCAGTAAGTTCCCAAATGTGAGAGTAATACGTTGATGCGAGTCTTACTTGACCTTTAGTTCTGTACAGGAATGCTAGTCTTTGGGGTGTAACTTTTGCACCATTATGTATGTGATGTGGTTAAGAAAAGTCAGATTATAACAAACACAGCATCAAGGATAGTGTACCAGCAACTCTAATTATATTTTAATTGTTGTTTGTCCAACACTAGAGAGGATGAAGTACAACATTATTTTCATAATATGAACAGAGTTGTTTCATTGTGCTAGACTGTCATGTCTCCACTGGAGGTATTTTCAAGGTCTCTGTTTATGGAAGCAGCACAGGTCTGAATGTGAGGTGTCACGGTTATCTATGAATAATTGCCTATGTATACATGTTAATGACAAGTGAAGAATACCATCATCTACATGGAATAGACTGTGAAGAGATGATGGTAAACAGGTTGTTAATGTAACAAAAGAAAAAACAAAGTGTTGGGACATAATCTTGTAGTGCTTATAAATATTTTACAAAGCTCATCTAAAATCTTGATTATTCTGAAAATAAAATTAGTCCTGTTTCATAAACAGTTAATGTTATGTTGTTCTGGTATTTATTCCTTTCAAATACTGCACAATGTTAACAAGTTTATAAAATAATTCATAGAAAAACAAATATAAATATTCACCTCATATTAGCATTTTCAGCATTTTGAACTGGTTCACCTAAAAAATCTCCTAAAATTTCTGGAAGATCTTCTTTTACATATTCACTATAAACTTCTACTCCATTCTGAAATATAAAATGAGTTTCACAAGTTGTTTTAAGTAACTAATTTTACCTGTGTTTTACATTGATACAGCATAGGAAATCAATTTGATTAAATTGACCCAGTGCTTGAATGGTATTTTATTTTATTGATTCAGGAAAGACGAAAAACTAAAGTCAACTTCAGTGGGATTTGAACTCATGACTATAAAGGCACATAACTGCAATCACCATAACAAAATATCTTTGTTGCTACGGAGGCAGCAAAAAAATGGCAATTTTTCATAATTGTTATCTAACTTTGGAAATAGCAGATGCTAAATGTTTAAGATCATTTCACTCAATTGTTTATAGCATCAAGACAAACATTTTTGATAGCTATTTTAACAAAATCTCTCCATATGTTAGACATACAACTGACATATAATATTATGATCTGCTAAATTAACACACACCTTTGAATGGTACCCACTCACTAGATCATTGCAAGCCCACTGAGAAAGAGAGAGAGTTTTTACTTCACTATTTTTGCACCTTTCCTTGCCATCCATGCTTGCATGGATTGGAAGGAACCTGTTGATGCAGATTTTCTATGGCTGGGTGCCCTTCCTGTTGCTACCTACAAGTAAGGTAATATTTTTCCACAGCTTGACATGTTTTGCATAATATATATATAGGTGCAGGAGTGGCTGTGTGGTAAGTAGCTTGCTTACCAACCACATGGTTTCTGGTTCAGTCCCACTTCGTGGCACCTTGGGCAAGTGTCTTCTACTATAGCCTCGGGTTGACCAAAGCCTTGTGAGTGGATTTGGTAGACGGAAACTAAAAGAAGTCCGCTGTATATGTGTATGTGTGTCTGCCCCCCCCGCCCAAACATCGTTTGACAACCGATGGTGTGTTGTCGGCTTAATGAAAGGTAAAGCTGACCTTGGTGGGTTTAGAGCTCAGAACATAATGACGGGCGAAATATTACTAACCATTTTGTCTAGCATGCTAACAATTCTGCCAGCTTGCTGCATCATCATCATCATCACCATGATGATGATGATGATGATGATGATAATACCCTTTTCTGAGAAGTAGTGCAACTGAGTGCTGTATACAATAAGCTTATATATATATATATATATATATATATATATATATATATATATATATATATATATATATATATATATATATGTATATATATATGTGTGTGTGTGTGTGTGTGTGTGTGTGTGTGTGTGTGTATGTATGTGTGTGTGTGTGCATGGAAAGACAGAGGAAAGGAAGATTGATAGAGAGAAATAGATACAGAGATGCAACTAAAGATAATATCTGAGAAGCATTATAAAATCAACAAAGCATTGAAGATCAAGTATTTGGAAAATAATTATCAAAAAAAATGAACTCACCTTACATATTTTTAAGTTATTCTGTGGTGTATTTAGTAATTCATGGATTGCATGACGGACTCGTGATGGGTTTCTGTAAGTAATTATCATAAGGAGTTAATAATGAAAACATAAGTATTATTTACATATACATAGCCATGCATAGTTTGTAGACAAATACACATACATATATTCAAATACAAATTAACAGGATTACATTTTCAAATTATGATTTCATTCATTCAGTTTCTTGATTAACCAGACAGGCTACTCTGACTGAACAAAACTGAAGGTGGAAAATTTAATACTGTAATACTGTTGAGCTTGCTATTCAGCATTTACACATGTTTCACAGAATAAATGAAGGAAATCTTTATATATATATATATATATATATATATATATATATATATATATATATATATATACATGCACACAAACAGTATTGATAAAATGCAGAAATTTGATGCTAAGCATTGAAGAGATATATCAAGATTATATATGTTTCATCAAGCAATTATGTAAACTTGGCAGTTAGTTTAAAGAAACATGTGTTTGTGTTATAAGGCATAAAATACCATATATGCTTTCTGTATTTTATTATTATACTATTACATGGCTTGTTTCTTTTGATCCCCACATTGTATTACATTGGGTTAAGGAGTGGAGTGCAGGATGTACTATTGAACCTGAATTTTGGTTACATGTGCTTCATAGCGCATATAACATTATATAACATTATTCATTCAAAGCTGAGCCTGCACAATTCATACCAGTGTGAAGCCATAATAATACACACTCAAATATAATTTTGTATAGACAAATGACAAGAACTTGATGAATTTAGTAGTGTTATTCAGTTATTAAAGTTCTATTCCACTGCAATACACATGCCTCTCCCTTACACGTACTCACGTACTCCACATACATACACATCGTTATTCATTCAAAGCTAATAATTTACTATTATAATCTATACTTGAAGCTTGTTACCTTCATGATTTATTCAAGGAACAAACACATAAATGAATGAATGCATAAAGGCAAGAAATTCAGAGAATTCAATGCACTGACAGTAAATAATCAGCTTTGATTGCATAAACTCAGCCACACATATCGAGACCGAAATGAGTGTGCTTGTGTATGCCAGTGCGGTTAAATAGTGGATGCTCGTGAGGTCTAGATTTAATCCCACTTCATGACCTCAGGTCAACTTGAGCCATGTGAGTGCAACTGTGTAGAGGGAAACTGTGAAAGCCTGTCAGTAATAATTCAAATGGCCAGCTTTATTATGTATTCTGTCATTATGTTGCTGGCATGGTAATGTGGTTAAAAAATTTCAGCCTCACTGTGTGGCATTTTCAGCAAGTGTCTTTTGTTATAATAATGTTAATAATAATAATGATCTTTTCTACTATTGGCACAAGGCCTGAAATTTGGGGAGAGGGGACTAGTTGATTTCATCGCCCCCAGTGTTTCACTGGTACTTAATTGATCAATCCCGAAAGAATGAAAGGCAAAGTTGACCTCTGCGGAATTTGAACTCAGAATGTAGTGACAGGCAAAATATTGCCTAGTATTTCAACCAGCATGCTAACGATTCTGTCGGCTTAATGAAAGGTAAAGCTGACCTTGGTGGGTTTAGAGCTTAGAACATAATGACGGGCGAAATATTACTAACCATTTTGTCTAGCATGCTAACAATTCTGCCAGCTTGCTGCATCATCATCATCATCATCATCATCATCACCATGATGATGATGATGATGAAGACGACGACGACGACGACGACGAGGATGATGATGATGATAATAACAGCAACAACAACAATAATAATCGAGCCATTATGTCTGTTTGATTCCAAGATTGTAAAGAAAGAAGATGGAAAACAAAAGAAAATGCAATCCCCCAAAATTTGAAATTGCAAGAATTTGGAGTATGAAAAATGTAAAAGATGTGCCTGTAATAATTGGTGTGATGGGAACTGTAAGTATAGATACAGAGAAATGGTTGAAGGAGGTTGGAATAGAATGTCCTACAGAGCTTCTATAGAAAGTTTGCCTCTTAGGGACATGAAAGATTACCAGGAGGGTCAGTCTTAAGCACTTGAAAGAGTAGTGAAAGCTTGTGGATACCTAAGGTTACAGGACTGGTTCTTGTGCGGGTGGCACATGAGATGCACCATTTTGAGCGTGGCCGTTGCCAGTACCGCCTGACTGGCTCCTGTAGGATTTTCGAGCGAGATCGTTGCCAGTGCCCCTGGACTGGCTTGTGCGGGTGGCACATAAAAGACACCATTTCGAGCGTGGCCGTTTTCGTGCGGGTGACACGTAAAAGCACCCACTACACTCTCTGAGTGGTTGGCGTTAGGAAGGGCATCCAGCTGTAGAAACTCTGCCAAATCAGACTGGAGCCTGGTGTTGCCATCCGGTTTCACCAGTCCTCAGTCAAATCGTCCAACCCATGCTAGCATGGAAAGCGGACGTTAAACGATGATGATGATGATGATGACAGGTAGTAACCTGCTACCCATATAAATTCTACCAGGAATAAGTAATGAACCAAGGTCAAATCCTCAATAATAATGATAATAATAATAATAATAATAATAATAATAATACAAAGACCTGGAAATAGAGATAACTCGAATGTGGAATCTAAAAACAGAAACAATTCCTATCATAGTAGGTGCCTTAGGTATAATAAAAAAATATTCAGACAAATACATAACAAAAACACCAGGACTTACAAATATATATAACATACAGAAAATTGCACTACTGGGTACTGCACACATTCTACGCAAAACACTTTCAATACAGTAAACATAAGAGCACCACAGCAAACCACAGCACATACCCAAGGCGCACAGAGCTGCGCTCGGTAGTGAAGTGAAAGCACGTTATAAAAATAAAACTACTGAATAATAATAATAATAATAATAATAATCCTTTCTACCATTGGCACAAGGCTTGGATTTTTGTGGGGAGGGGAGCAATTGATCACATCGAATCCAGTACTTGACTGGATGGTACTTAATTCATCAACCCTGAAAGGATGAAAGGCAAAATCGACCTTGATGAAATTTGAACTCAGAACGTAACGACAGATAAAATACTGCTAAGCATTTCATCCAGCATGCTAATGATTCAGCCAGCTCATAGCCTTAATCTTATAATTCTGCTTGTCATTGTGTTCCTCTTAGCCTGTCGGTAATGCTTTCACGTGATTAGAAAAGAAGAAGGAGAGAGAGAAGCACTCATTATGTGAGGTAGAGGGAATGCAATTGTAACACTTTTGCATGATTAGTTGAAAGGAAAGAGAGGAGAAAGAAAAAAAGAGGATAAGGTGAAGAGTGAAACAGAAAGAAGGAGAAAGAAGCATCCATGATGTGAGGTGGGGGAACATAATATATATTACGTGATTGTAAAAGTTAGTTGAAGGCAGAGAAAGAGAGTTAAAAATATAATTTTAACATAGGCGTAGGAGTGGCTGTGTGGTAAGTAGCTTGCTTACCAACCACATGGTTCTGGGTTCAGTCCCACTGTGTGGCACATTGGGCAATTGTCTTCTACTATAGCCTTGTGAGTGAATTTGGTAGACGGAAACTGAAAGAAGCCTATCGTATATATGTATATATATGTATGTGTGTATATGTTTGTGTGTCTGTGTTTGTCCCTCCAACATCGCTTGACAACCAATACTGGTGTGTTTACGTCGCAGTAACTTAGCAGTTCGGTAAAAGAGATCAATAGAATAAGTACTAGGCTTCCAAAGAATAAGTCCTGGGGTCGATTTGCTCGACTAAAGGCGGTGCTCCAGCATGGCCACAGTCAAATGACTGAAACAAGTAAAAGAGTAAAAGAGAGTGGTAACGTTCTGTTAGAGAGAGGGAGAGTGAGATGATGATGGTGGTGGTGGAAGTAGTGGTGATTGGATAGTGAAAAGTGTAGTTTTTTAAAAATTGAACCAAGTTTTTTATATCGCCTATCACTTAATTCATGCGCATAAATGCAATTCCGTAAAATATTGAAGCTTATTTAACGTGGCAGATATATGCAATTTAACTAAAGGTTGTATCATATGTATGGGATTTTTTGTGTGTTTATGGGAAAACTGGAAAAATAAGGGTGAATATTTATTTTATGAGTACTGTGTATTAAGTCTATAAAATTGTGCATAAAGTATATAAAGTGCATTAAGTAATCATCATATTCCAATTTCTTGCACTTTTCAATGAGTAGCAGAAGAGTGACTATCTTTTCATACAGATAAAACACATGCTATGCTTTCAGATTTTTTGGGTGAAGTTTTCAAAAATAACCACGAGAGAAAAGTTGGACTTAAGAAGCATCAAGTGTGGTGTGCAAGAGAGACGACTGCACTGGTATGGTCATGTACTGTGAATAGATGAGGACAGCTGTGTGAAAAAGTGTCACACCCTAGCAGTTGAGGGAACCTGTGGAAGAGGCAGACCCAGGAAGACCTGGGATGAAGTGGTGAAGCATGACCTTCGAATATTAGGCCTCACCGAGGCAATGACAAGTAACCGAGACCTTTGGAGATATGTTGTGCTTGAGAAGACCCGACAAGCCAAGTGAGACTGTAACCGTGGCCTATGCCAGTGCAGCATAACCAGCCCATTTAAGAGTATTCTTCAATCATTGGGCAATAAACTGCGCTTGCAAAGACCTGTTGAAGCAATTAAAATTGTTGTTGTGGCCGATGACAGTACTGCCTGATTGGCACCTGTGCCAGTGGTATGTTAAAAGCACCATTCAAGTGTGGTTGATGCCAGCACCGCCTCACTGGCCCTCATGCCGGTGGCATGTAAAAATCATTCACTACACTCTCAGAGTGGTTGGCATTAGGAAGGGTATCCAGCTGTAGAAACTTTGGCAGATTGGATTGGAGCCTGGTACAGCCTTCTAGCTTGCCAGACCTCAAGTCAAACCGTCCAACCCATGCCAGCATGGAAAGCGGATATTAAATGACAATGATGATAATGATGATGTAGATAGGAAGCAAACTTCTTAGCCACACAAATATGCCTGCACCTAGTATGGAAAGTCGGGAAAAAAAGACGTGGGATTGATATTGAACACATCAGGAGAGCAGCATCAACTGTAGAAGTATTTGCAAATGAAGATGTACAGATTGTGCAGTAATTAATATTACACTAGGTCATTGATCTCTATATCAGAGAACAAATATTTATCATAGCTATATAAAAAATCCAAATATGTCCTAATGTCTACTTTCTTCAACTAGTAATTGTGGTATTGTCATATCCATAATTAACTTTAAGTTTTGTTATACAAGTTTTAACATATCATAAATAAATGCAAGCTAAGTTTGTGTGTATAGCTTTAAACACATCGGTTATTGTCTCTCTCTTTATATATATATATATATATATATATATATATATATACATACTTGGAAGTGGATGAGTCATGTTCAATTAAACAATATATAATATATATATATGTACTTGCACATATGGGGACAGGACATCACCAATGCTGCAAACAACATGAAATGCCTAAACAAATGAGTTAAATACGTAAACAGGACAAGTATACACAGAGAAAAGACTCTTTATCAGTTGTTGGCTGTCTATCTACTCCTCATTTCGAGTATTCAACAACAATATGAGTCTTCCATAAATTCTAAAAAGAATTTAGGATTTATGGAGGGTCCTCCCCCTCCCTCCTTCACCGTTTTCTATCTGTCTGTCTCTCCCCCCTTTCTCTTTCCTCTCTCTCTCTCTCTCTCTCTCTCATTACTTACACATGACCATCGTCCATGTTTTTTTCTCTCTTTTATTTTAGAATTTATGGGAGCAACTGTCTTTGAAGACTCATATTGTCACTGAATGCTCAAAATGAAGAGTAGATAGACAACTGACAACTGATGAAGGGTCCTTTCTCTGTATTTACTTGTCCTGTTTTTCATTTTTTCTTGTTGTTTACGTATTTAACTCATTTGTTTCCATATTTCATGTTGTTTGAACTGTTAGTGACGTCCATATATGCATGTATATATATATACATAAGAGCCAGTCAGTAAAAGTACCAAGCTTTACATTTGACTGAGTTCTTCAAGGCATCCCCCAGCATGGCCACAGGGAAATGACTGAAACAAGTAAAAGATAAAAAAAAAAGATAGAAACTCTCATCAATTATTACTGTTCTTTCCATCCATGTTACATTGATTCACTCCACACCCTGAACCAAATTCTCATCAACTACTATGCCTGCCTCCCTACCCAACTATACCATCCCTCTCTCATGTCCTCCTCCAGTCAACTGTGTCATCATTACTATTCTGCTCCCTGCCTGCTCTCTTCTGCATTTCTTTATCTTCCCCAGCTGGTCAACCATCACTTCCTACCTCCACCATTCAGCCACATCCAATCTTTACTGCTAGCTGCTTGACTCATTGACCTTCTCTCATTCCTCTATCCCCTGCTCCCCATACAATTTTGTGAACTCTCCCCTTCTACTCAAGCCATCAGGACACCCCAGCTCCAATATTTATTGCTTTCTACTTTCACTACAGGAACCAGTTCTGTCACACCACACTTTCCACTCCTCCCATACACTCATCCCTTATCTCCTAGCTTAAAGCTGACTCCCTTTCTCCCTTTGGATTTGGAGTCTTGCAAACTGCATGGTAACCTCAATAATGTTGGTGGTATGAAAAGAGCACCCACTAAACACTGTAAATTGGTTGGCATCAGGAAGGTCATCCAGCTGTAGAAACTATACCTAAATGGACACTGGAGGATGATGCAGCCCTTCGATCCATTGGATCCTGTCAAACCATCCAACCCATGCCAACATGGAATATGGACACTAAATGATGATGATGGTGATGATAATATATGTTATACCTCTAACTTCCCAAGTCATGGCTTTCTTCTTCATTGAAGTAGGACATTTGCATATAAGCAGTTGAATTAATCATTAATAACAATTTAATGCCTTTTTAAACTTTTTAGCACTAAATTCAATCTCTTATCCCTACTGTACAATGTCATTCTAAAATAAAGTCATATCATCAAAATCTCAAAGCTATGTGGCAAAGCATGATTAATTCAAAACAATAACAATGAATAAGTATTACATTTGAGAGAGTATTCAAAATGCTAAAAAAATTAGTCATAATCACTCAAAATAGCTGAAAGTATTTATTAGTTCTGACAAAATAGTGTAATGTGACTTGTGTAGCATTACACTAAAGCAACTATATTTAAGTATAAACTTCTGACAATATTGCCAATAGTCAGGCATTGTAATTTCATATTCATTATATAGAATAACATGCTAAATTTATCAGCATGTGTGTATGTACACACATGTTTGTTTGTGTATTTTATAACTCTCAAATAACTTTTTATAAGAATTCTGTTATAATATATCTATATATCTATATATATATATATCTATATATATATATATATATATATATATATATATATATATATATATATATATATTATTACAAAAGGCTATTTCAGAAGTAACAGGGGGAAAGTCAAGGATGTGTTGACTCATTTTAGGAAAAAGTATAAGGAAATGTTCAACAAGTGAGATTAGTCAGATCCGGATTTAAGAAGACTTCCAGGGGGATATAATTCAACAACAATCCTATGATGAGAGGTCTATCCTGAAAGGAAATGAATGAAGTATTCTCTAAAGAGAATAGTGGTTGATAATTGTAATGGTCGATAACAAATGGGAATGGTAGATTGTTAAGTATAACATATACTTCATTTTCCAACACCGAGTCAAATATTTCGTTTTTTTTTCTTTAGTCAGTTTTGACTGTCATCCATCATGTTTCTAATACAGAAATATGCTTGGCTGAAATCTGAGCTAATTGCCTTCTAAGAATTAATAGATTGTATATAAAACAAAATATAATGGAACACTAACTACATGGGTTGGTTAAAATATATGTGAACTCAAATCATTAATGTCTCTTCTACAAGATAATGGTTTATTGAGCATTTTAATTAAAATACCAATAAATCTAAGCAGAAAACTGCAAAAAAGTTTATATATAAACTATATATATATATATAAACTTCATATATATATATATATATATATATAAACTTCATATATATATATATATATATATATAAACTTCATATATATATATATATATATATATATATAAAAACTTTATATATATATATATATATATATATATATATATAAACTTCACATATATATATATATATATATATATATAAAAACTTTATATATATATATATATATATATATATATATATATAAACTTCACATATATATATATATATATATATATATAAACTTCACATATATATATATATATATATATATATATATAAACTTCACATATATATATATATATATATATATATATATATAAACTTCACATATATATATATATATATATATATATAAAAACTTTATATATATATATATATATATATATATAAACTTCACATATATATATATATATATATATATAAAAACTTTATATATATATATATATATATATATATATAAACTTCACATATATATATATATATATATATATATATATAACTTTATATATATATATAATATATATATATATATATATATATATATATATATAAACTTCACATATATATATATATATATATATATATAAACTTCACATATATATATATATATATATATATATAAACTTTATATATATATATATATATATATATATATATATATATATATATAAACTTCACATATATATATATATATATATATATATATAAACTTTATATATATATATATATATATATATATATATATATATATAAACTTCACATATATATATATATATATATATATATAAACTTTATATATATATATATATATATATATATATATAAACTTTATATATATATATATATATATATATATATATATATATAACTTTATATATATATATATATATATATAAACTTTATATATATATATATATATATATATATATATATATATATATATAAACTTTATATATATATATATATATATATATATATATATAAACTTTATATATATATATATATATATATATTAACTTTATTATATATATATATATATATATATAAACTTTATATATATATATATATATATATATATATAAACTTTATATATATATATATATATATATATATAAACTTTATATATATATATATATATATATATATATATAAACTTTATATATATATATATATATATATATATATATATACTTTATATATATATATATATATATATATATATATATATA
>NC_142933.1:81093679-81171179 GCF_046866305.1 Octopus bimaculoides
TAGCCTCAAGCCGACCAAAGCCTTGTGAGTGGATTTGGTAGAAGGAAACTGAAAGAAGCCCATCGTATATATGTATATATATATATATATATATATATATATATATATATGTATGTATGTATGTATGTGTTTGCCCCCCCCCCCCCCAACATTGCTTGACAACCGATGCTGGTGTGTTTACGTCCCCGTAACTTAGCGGTTCGGCAAAAGAGACCATTAGAATAAGTACTAGGCTTCCAAAGAATAAGTCCTGGGGTCAAGTTGCTGAACTAAAGGCGGTGCTCCAGCATGGCCACAATCAAAAGACTGAAACAAGTAAAAGAGTATATATATATATATATATATATGCATGCACACACACACACAGGGAGATAAAGTTACTAGCCTTTGTATCATTTATCTGTCCGAATGTTTTAGTGTTCTCTATTGCATTTTTGTTCCATTTTTTATATTTATATATACATACAGCGGTATATGCACACACTTGTGCTCACCTTATAGTGGGTATGTCTCTAAATTTTGTAAGACTCTTACTCTATCTTTTAGTCCCTGTCAGACTCTCTTCCTCTTTTCTTTTTCTTGCACCCCATCTCTTTCTCACATTTCTTGGACCTCTCTTTCTTTAAACCCCCCCCCCCCCCATCTATCTCTCCTGCACCTTTCCCTTTGTCTCTGATTTTTTCTAATCTTTCAATCCCACTGCCCCTACCCCGCTCTCCTCCTTCCATGTGACCGGTGTCTGGCCAGCCATGATCTTTCTTTCTTGGCCTGACTGCTGACTGCTGACTGCCAGCACCTCTTATGTCTATCTCCTATGTTCCTGCTTTTAGGCTTTCACTTCATACACGCCAGCTCAATTCGATTCATTCTCAGTCAAAAGACACCTGTTATATTCTTGCTGTTTGTATTTGTAATTGTGTACCATGTTCTCCGTATTTTGTCTTTGTTGCCGTACACATTCGCTAGCTTTCTTACAAAAAAGTCTAATGCTCTTAGACTTTTTGAGGGGCAACCAGATAGAACTGTCTCAAGTGTAACTGCCTGAAACAATTAGGACTTCTGGTATACTTGACTGAGGAAAGAAGGGCACGAATGACCCATCTTTGTTTTGTCTGTCCTAATTGTTGTTTCTCCTGTCTGCCTTTGCATCATCTATCTGGCCGAATCTTTCATTGTTTTCTATTGCATTTTTGTTCCATTTTATATATGTTTGTATGTGCGTGCGTATATCTATCTATCTATATATATATATGTACGTATATATGTATGTATGTATGTATGTATGTATGTATGTATGTATGTATGTATGTATGTATGTATGTATGTATGTATGTATGTATCTATCTATCTATATATATATATATATATATATATACATACATACATACACATATATATTTATGTACTTATATACACATATATATATATATACATTGTAGTCATGGTTGATCATGGTGTCATGCAAACAGCATCTGTACCGGTGGCATGTAAAAGCACTCATTACACTCCCGGAGTGGTTAGCGTTAGGAAGGGCAACCATGCCAAATCAGACTGGAACCTGGTGCAACTCCCTGGCTCATCAGCTCCAGCTAAACCACCTAATCTATACCAGCATGGAAAGTGGACATTAAATGATGATAATATATATATATATTTATGTGGAGAATGGAGCAACAAATACAAGAAAAAGCAATATTGTTGGACTAGTTAGCCGTTGTTTTATTACGTGGAGGTTATGTAATGAGTCATTGTGGAGGTTGAGGTTATGTAGTGAGTCATTTTGTATGTTATGCAATAGTCATATATATATATATATATATACACACACACACATGCTGATAAATTTAGCATGTTATTCTATATAATGAATATGAAATTACAATGCATGACTATTGACAATATTGTCAGAAGTTTATACTTCAATATAGTTGCTTTAGTGTAATGCTACACAAGTCTCATTACACTATTTTCTAAGAACTAATAAATACTTTCAGCTATTTTGAGTGATTATGACTAATTTTTTTAGCATTCCGAATACTCTCTCAAATGTAATACTTATTCACTCACTCACACACACACACACACACACATAAAAGAAAGTGGCACTCAACACATTTGGCAGGAGTTATGTTCATTATTTAGCAAAAATTTGATTTGGCTCCATGTGATTTAAAGATTTATGGGCTTGTAAAAGAAACCTAACTCTTCAAGCTTGGGTAACCTAAGCCCAATGATCTAGATTCCTTTTACAAGCCCACAAGTATTATTAAATAATACACACCCACATATATATGAGTTTCTTTGTCTAATGTCTGTTTCTCTATGGTAGCATGGGTAAGAGCAAACATATCTGAAGCAGCCTTATACAGCCAGATGCCCTTGTCACTTAGAGATTTTTTTAATATTTCATCCAGAAAGTGCAGAGCTACTGGTTGTAATGTCTTCCATATACCATCAATTCCACTCACAAGGAATTGGTCAGCCGGATGCTATAGCTATAGCTGAAGGCGGTTGTCCAAGGTGTTGTGCAATGGCATTGAATTAGAAAACAAATGGCTGTGAATTGAGCTTTTAATGACACAGCCATATCTGCACACGCACACACACACATGCATAAGTGACAAAAGCTTATTAATACTGAATAGCAATCTTTATATCCTAAAGAATGAACTCCAGATAATGAAATCATATTCAGTTAAAAATATTTCTAAATGATTAAAATATTGTGTACATCAAAAAGTTAACGTTTTTTTTTCTTAGAGAGCGCGAAGACTATGTGTGTGTATATGTTACAGATAGCAGATGTGTGTTTGTGTTGATTGACATGCCATGACATTCATTATATGTGTGTGTGTTCTGTATGTGTGTTGATGCCACAGAAGCCATGTATTCTTTTTTGTCAAGAAGTAATAAACAAAAATTGTGTTTAATTGTTTAAATAGAAGCCCAATTGTCACAAAAATTAGTAATGCGCTGCTGAAGGTAAGTATGAAAATAAATATGTAAAAAAATTAAGATAAATTTTACTATTTCTGAGATATTTCAGTTACACACAAACTTCCCTAGAGCTTTTAGTATTATCAAGATATAGACTTCGAAATTTTTACTAAATGTAATTGCTATAAATTAGAAGTAAAAAATAAGGAGCATTGTTGATGTAGTCTTAAAACACACACCTACTTGCGCACACACAAAATCAAAAAACAAAACTTACCCAGAGAATAAATCAACAGGACAATATCTGCTCTGCTCCAACCATAGTCCATTCTTGCTCTGTAGCAAAAGAAGAAATTTCATTGAACCAAATGGATGTCAACAAGTAAATCAACCAAATCAACAATTAACAATTATTTAGTATTACCTTTGAAATAATTCAAGTTCAAATTGAAAAAAATCTCAGATGTTTATTACTGACCATAACTTTTAGAGTCATAATAAAAAAGGCAAACTGAACTACTTTCAGTTATAAGCCGTTCCTTATTGATAACTTTCATCACTTAGTTCTAATATCTATATGGTTTTATCTACCTCTTCTACTGCTTCTTGTTATTTGGTTATAGCCATATTGAAGCAGCTATTAATTGTTTTAGGTTAAACATTTTCTAATCCCCCACTCAACATTACAACAATATTTTTTCTCTCAAATTGAATTTTTTGTATTTTCCCCTTAGGCATCACCATCATTTGTCTTCTTGTTTTACACAAGGGGTTATGGACTTTATGGACTTAACTCCCTAAAGAAATATAATCAAGCACATAATTCTAATATCAATTTTCTCAAGCTGGCATGAATTTATATCAGTATATCATAGCAAACTACTTAAGTAGAGACATAAAAAAAAACAACTTTTTCAGACCAAGCAGTGTTTAACCCTTTAGCATTTCAACTCGCCATATCCGGCCCAAATATTCTATTTATTTTTATGTTCAAACCAGCCACATCTGGCCTATCACACCTACCCTACAATGTCATTCTAAAAATAAGCAAATGATTAATTCAAGACAATATGAATAAACAAGCATTACATTTAACAGAGTAATCTGAATGCTAAAGAGTTAAGTAAAAATAGCATATAAATTTGTCAGTATGTTATAGAATGAGTGAAACAAGAACTTCTCAAAATATTACATTTTTTGTATTCATGAATCTAATGGCTTTAACCTTTTTTTTTATAGCAACCCACCCAAGACTACCCTTGATTCTATGATACAAATTTCTGTTTTAAAGTGATCTAAATTAAAGCTTTCCCTCAAAATTTCATACTAATCTATGTTCCAAATATCAGCTAAATGACAAAATTATTTTACTAAATTTAATTGAAACAAGCACTGTATATCAACAAAAATATGGTAATGAAAGGGTTAATTGATTAATGATGTAATTTACACAGATAAATAATTAAAATAAATGACAAAAAGAGCTGGTAGGTGTAGCTACATGTATAATAGGATCAGAAACTGAAAATATATGTCATCTAATGTGTTTATGAAGAATTTACCGTGTTTCCCCGAAAATAAGACCTGGTCTTATATTAATTTTGCATAAAAAAAATGCACTAGGGCTTATTTTGGGGGGGATATCATATTTTTGAAGAAAAAATCCAAGAAAGACAAAAAAAGTTTCATGCCATAAATACTGCAGTCTCATCCATAGCAATTATATTGGAGAGATTGTATTTAGAAAAGTTGATGCCATCAACAAAGGACTTGAATGCAAGTGCACGTTGAATCACTTCAGCATCCTCCAGCTTGAACAGAGTTGTCAATCTTCTTAGAGAGAGCTCATAACACCGAAGGAAGTTATCCAACCAATGAGGTGATGCTTTGAATATCTGTTGGGGTATATCCAACTGTGGTGCCATTGCAAGAGCAAATTCTTGAATATCAGCCCTGCATACAACCAAAATCTTTGTTCTTCTGTCAGCAATCCATCCAGAGATGATATCTTCCAGCTCCGAAAATAACGGTTGTCGACCTGATCCACACTTGCGTACTCTGCTCACCGTTTCTGAACCATTCAGAGATTCAACATCTCTTTACAGAAAGCTGTAAGATTCTTGTTATGTGACTCTTCCACAATTCTTTTCTTGTACTCCATGGAATAACTCTTTCTTTTGCACTCATCTTGCTTGGCTAAAGTCTGCTTGGTGCAGACTTTAGCCAAACTGCGGTAGTTGATTTATTTTGCAAACACCACATGATCTTGATAACAAGCTGATGCATTTTTGACTAGCTCTTATTTTTGGGGTAGGGCTTATATTAAAAACGTCCTGTAAAATCATGTTAGGGCTTATTTTCAGAGTAGGTCTTATTTTTGGGGCAAAGTAGTTTTAATATCAGAAATTTAAAACACAGTAACCCAGAGAGATTTAACCAGTAATTCTCAGTGCACAGATGAAGAAAGAACAAAGAAACTACTATAAATATGAAATTTGTATGATATACAGAAACCATATAAAATAAAGGATAGCAACACAGAGATAATGAAATTTCATTTCACAATAGCTTAGATCTAAAGTCTGGTGTCTTTTCTTATAAGTATTGATAGTAAAAAATTAAGCACCTTTCAATGTTGATAAAGAGTGTAATTTTGCTCCTTAAAAATTTGGCAGAATTGTTATAATCTCAGGCAAAATGCTTCCAGCATTTAAGTTCTGAAGTTAACTCTGCATTTTATCCATCTAGTACTAGATTCTATAATACATCCAAGATGTTAATGGAATCAAAATAGATTTTATTTTAACCCATAGGTTTAACTACTTGATGTATCAAAGTATGGAATTAAATAATAATCCTGCATAACAATGAATCTAGAGATAAGTCAATGTTTCAAAGAGAAATAGAGCAGAGTAAAATGAATGATGTACATTGTTAGGAATGAAGAGAATTTCCTAGATCTCATTTGTGAGAAAGACAACTCTGATTACATGGACAGTAAGGACTAGTGAGGTTTTGTAATAACATTACACATTAGCTTTGGTAAAGATAAATTATAAATAGCTGGCAGAAGAACATTTTTTGCTAATCTCTAATACATGTCAGGTTTAGACTAACAATTAAGACCTCTAACATTAATATATTTATGGTATAATAATGGGCATGGACAAGCAATGTATTCCTTTTGTTTGCCTCATGTTGACAGATTAATAAAATTAGGATGTGTTTTTACTTTCCAAGTGAATGATTAGTTATTAGGAAGATCATCCAGTTGTTATAAAAACACAAACAACTGATCAAATAAAAAAAGACAAAAAAACATCCCAACCAGGAAGAATTAGATTTAACAGATCATAAACTAATAGAAATCAACAAGTAAAAGTGAAACATGAAAACCAGAAATGATAATGACAAACTCAAAAAAAAGCAACCCTACCATACCCACCCCAACTACAACATCTAAGCATTACATATTCTTTTATTCTTTTTTTACTTGTAGTCATTTGACTGTGGCCATGTTGGAACACTGCCTTAAAGGGTTTTATTAGAAGAAACCAACCCCAGGATTTATTCTTTGTAAGCCTAGTACTTATTCTATCAGTCTCTGTTGCTGAACCACTAAGTTATGGGGATATAGACACACCAACATCGGTTGTGAAGTGAACCTACATCACAGTCTGTACTCATTAAGAGCTTACCTTGATACTGCTCATAAAAATCTAACTGCCTTATGTTTCCCACACAAGTAGGCCTTAGCCAGTATTTTATATATACTTTTAGCTTTCATGCACAAATCCTGCAATAATATTATTGAGTAGAAATTAGTATGCTAGTTTTTAATATGACTGCTATTAACCCATTTTAACCCAGGTTAACCCTGTCGAAATTTTGAAGATAGTTATATAAATAGGGATAACAAACATACAGAAGCATCTAGTTAACCTTTATTGCAGTAAATAATTTAAATATAACTGTCCTCAAATGAAGACAGTGGGTTAATATGGGTTAATTAACTTCCACATTTCCTCTATAATAGGGGAATTGGGTTTATAGTTACTCTTCTGAAATTTTCTGTTATGTTGTTGTTATGCTCCAGGTTTTACTCTGATCAAGCAAACCTATGATTAAAGTCATTCCTACAATTGCATTATCCAGTGTGCCCTTCCCTTTTCAAGATGGTAGGTAGGTTGATATTTGAGGGAATGTAGTTGCTACTTCTAGCACATTTAATGATAATATAGAGACTCCCTCATTGACTTGTTTTCACTGTTAACGTCTTCTATGTAATGCTCGAGGGAATGTGTGGGGTAGCTGAAATAAAAGCTGAGAGAGCAGTGAACTGATAAAAAGTTTTGTTTGGTAAACAATGAAGCTACAGAGACAATAAGTATTACAAACATGAGTTTTTAATGTTAAGCTAAGATCACCTCCATTAAAGTGTAAAAATTTAAATTCACATGTTGACTGTAATCGCAATACTATATTAAACTTAAAATTAAATATCAAAATAAAATTGGGTATAATATGTCTTTCATTAAGTTATGTTCCAATAATCAAATTGCTATACAAATAAGTAACAAAAAAAACAAAACAAAAACAAAGTGAAAGCTCCTTCACTAAAATCTCTCATAATTCTTTACTATTATAAAAATTGAAATACAAATGGTGCACACATGGCTATAGTGGCTGTGTGGTAAGAAGCTTGCTTCTGAACCACATAATTCTGGGTTCAGTTCCACTGCATGGCACCTTGGGCAAGTGTCTTCTACTAAAACCTTTAGAGTGGATTTGATAGGCGGAAATTGAAAGCCCACCATGTCAGTGCATGCATTATTTATGTATGGATACGTGTGTTTATCTCCTTGTCTTGACATCATAGATGTAAATAAGTGCCACTGTCATAAAAACCGTGTGGAAGCCTGATCATCATCATCATCATCATCGTTTAACGTCCGCTTTCCATGCTAGCATGGGTTGGACGATTTTACTGAGGACTGGTGAAAGCAGATGGCTACACCAGGCTCCAATCTGATTTGGCAGAGTTTCTACAGCTGGATGCCCTTCCTAACGCCAACCACTCAAAGAGTGATGAGTGTGTAATATGAGTGTATGTGTACGTACATATATATATATATATATATATATATATATATATATATATATATATAAGCAATGTTAATTCTCTAAATGAAGTATTAACAGTAACTGCACGATAAAGTGTAGTATATTGCCACTTAAGTGTGGCTGACCCCTAGGGGTGGATGTTACTGTTGCTTTTAGCCCCAGGAGGACATCTCCTCCAGCTGGCTTATCGACACACGACTGTGTCCTGTTTGCCAAGGGAAGTTGTCCCTCTCACCATGATCTGTAGCACGAACGGATCCGGATTTCAGGGTTATTTCCCTTCATCGGCGTTCGACAGCCACTGACCTTGGTGAGAGAAACAAAAACCTGGCAATCTTATATCTACTTTTCCAGTGAAATTCTTCACTGATATCGAAAAGGTGAAAACAAGCAATGTTAATTCTCTAAATGAAGTATTAACAGTAACTGCACGATAAAGTGTAGTATAACCCTGAAATCCGGATCCGTTCGTGCTACAGATCATGGTGAGAGGGATAACTTCCCTTGGCAAACAGGACACAGTCGTGTGTCGATAAGCCAGCTGGAGGAGATGTCCTCCTGGGGCTAAAAGCAACAGTAACATCCACCCCTAGGGGTCAGCCACACTTAAGTGGCAATATACTACACTTTATATATATATATATATATATATATATATATATATATATATATATATATATATATATCTCACTGTATTGACCAGACTATCAGTTGTTGTTACACACTGCTGGTCAAAACGTGCTTCCTTGCATTATTGTGGCTTTCAAATGATGCCATTCCACTGGTTAGGTAGGTAGGTAGGTAGGTCGGTAGGTCAATATTCTCTCTTAAAAGAATGCCAGTCCATTACAGGGTTACCCATTTGTGGCTGTGTAGACTGGAACAACATAAAAATGTTTTGCACATCAATACAATGCACTGCTAGTCTAGGAATTGAAACCATAACTGCAAGATCATGAGTGCAACACCCATAACATTAGGCCATGTGCCTCGGCACACAAATCATCATCATCGTTTAAGGTCCGCTTTCCATGCTAGCATGGGTTGGATGATTTGACTGAGGACTGGTGAACCAGGTGGCTACACCAGGCTCCAATCTGATTTGGTAGAGTTTCTACAGCTGGATGCCCTTCTTAACCCAACCACTCCGAGAGTGTAGTGGGTGCTTTTACATGCCACCGGTACGAAGGTCATTCAGGCGGTACTGGCAACGGCCATGCTCAAAATAGTGTATTTTACATGCCACCTGCACAGGAGCCAGTCCAGCGGCACTGGCAACGATCTCACTCGAATGTCTTTCCACGTGCTAACGGCACAAGTGTCAGGAAGGTGACGTTGGTAACGATCACGCTCAAATGGTACTATTTATGATCATGCTCGGATGGTGCTCTTAGTCCTCCACTGGTACAGGTGCCATCACGATTTCGCTTGCCGCAACAGGTCTTCGCAAGCCGAGTTTAGTGTTCAGTGAAAGGGATGTTCTCGAACGAACAAATATATATATATATATGAATGAAAGAATAAATAGAGTCAAAAGTAAGAGGGAGTACAGCTGTTTAATGATTACTATTTGTTCTTAATGGAATACACCTCAACCAATATATATATATATATGAAAGCTTATCACTTATGAATCAGTGATACAGCAAGTTAATCCCACAACTAGAAACCATAACAAATTCCAACAACAAACTTTATTGTAGTTTGGTTTAACACTCCTAATTGTGAAGGACACTTAGTAGTAGTCGTAGTAATAATAATAATAATAATAATAATAATTTATTTAATAGTTTACTTAATACCTCTTCTTATCTTCTACAAAACAAGCACAATAGTTAAAAAACTCTTGTAATGAATTTAGCACACTGCTAATATAGGTTTACCATATCTAAGAGTCCTGACCTTCTTTTAAAGTATCACACACAAACACACACACACACAGAAGATACACTGAGACACACACACACACACATACACAACAACAACCAGATAGGCATACAAAGGCATACATGAATACTCAGAAACAATCACAAAGAATGTGTAACTTACGAATTTCTGTAAAATGTTTTTAACCTTATCATTCAAGTCAATAAATAAAACATGTTTATATATATATATGTGTGTGTGTGTGTGTGTGTGTGTGTGTACATATATATATATTATATGTCTGGTTACAGAAATGCTCTTAAACAGTCTGCTTTTTTTTCCATCCTAGTCAACCTGCACACATTTTGTGTGAACACCCTCAACTGCTAACTTTACACTCCACCCTATCCAGACGTTTTACAATACAAAATCCTTAACTGCCAGCCTTTATCTGTATTGGAGAAATGATACTGTGGCACCAGTGAATTGTAATGCACTGTCACTGTGAATTGAAATTGCAACAGGAAACAAGAACTGGTGATTCTGAGTTATCCATAAGAATGGATAAGGTTAGCAGAGTAAATTTTTGAAGAGTTTAGCAAAATCTGTAACTATATACACAAGAAGGTACTAAAAAGTTCTTGGCTTTAAAAGTGTTGCACAAAGCATAGTTAGACATCCAACCTTCTAAGTTCTTTTACAGGGCTTGGAGAAACTGAGGGACTGCTGCAATTAGTGTGTAAATCTGAGAGAATATGTTGAATAAAATCATAATTAACTGATCCTCTTATATTTTCTTTTACACAAAGCCAGGAACTTTTCAACACCTGGCTTCAAGGGTATTGTGAAAGGCCTGGTTCGAGGCCTAAACTTCCAAGTTCTTTTACAAGGCTTAGAGGAAATGAAGGACTGCTGCAATAAGTGTGTAAATCTGAGAAAACATCATCATCATCATCGTTTAACATCTGCTTTCCATGCTGGCATGGGTTGGACGGTCTGACCGAGGGCTGGCAAGTCAGAAGGCTGCACTAGGTTTCAATCTGATCTGGCAAAGTTTCTACAGCTGGATGCTCTTCCTAATGCCAACTACTCCGAGAGTGTAATGGGTGCTTTTTATGTGCACTGGCACAAGGGCCAGTCAGGCAGTACTGGCACTGACTATGCTCGAATGGATTTTTTTTTTAACATACCACCGGCATGGAAGCCAGTCAGGCAGCACTAGCATTGACCACACTCGAATGGTGCTTTTTACGTGCCACTGGCACAGGTGCCAATCAGGCAGTACTGTCATTGGCCATGACAATGACTTCACTTGACTTAACAAGTCTTCGCAAGCGCAGTTTATTGCCCAATGATTGAAGGGTACTCTTAAATGGGCCGGTTATGCTGCACTGGTATAGGCCACAGCTAAGGTCTCATTTGGCTTGCTGGGTCTTCTCAAGCACAGCATATCTCCAAAGGTCTGGGTCACTTGCCATCGCTTCTGTAAGGGCCAACATTCAAAGGTCGTGCTTCACCACCTCTTCCACAAGTTCCTTCAACTGCTAGGGTGTGACACTTTTTCACACAGCTGTCCTCATCCATACGTAACACATGACCATACCAGCGCAGTCGTCTCTCTTGCACACCACATCTGATGTTTCTTATGTCTAGCTGAATAAAATCATAATTAACTGATCCTCCTGTATTTTCTTTTACACAAAGCCAAGAACTTTCTAGCACCTGGCTTGAAGGTTATCGTGAAAGGCCTGGTTGGAGGCCTAAACTTCCAAGTTCTTTTACAGGGCTTAAAAAAAATAAAGGACTGCTGCAATAAGTGTGTGAATCTGAGAGGGGAATATGTTGAATAAAATCATAATTAACAGATCTTCCAGTATTATCTTTTACCCAAAGCCAGGAACTTTTCAGCACCCTCTCGTATTTATATATTATGCAAGTAAGGATCAAATGAAATCTCAAGAATATCATTCATATAATGAGATTTTGACCATGAGTTTTCATAAAAGCATGAATACTTCTGTACAAGATAACCTCAGACCAATTGTTGTCATTGTAAGGTGGTTAAGGAGATTGCTTTGTAAGTGCATGGTTTTGGATTCAGTCCCACTGTGTAGCACATTGGCCAAATGTCTTCTACTACTGCTTTGTGAATGAATTTGGTGGACAGAAACTGTGTGGAAGCCTATCATATATGTATGTGTGTGACTGTATTTGTCCCTCCCCCACCACTTGACAACTAGTATTGGTTTGTTTACAACCCTGTAACTTTGTAGTTTGGTAAAAGTAACCAAGAGACTAAGGACCAGACTTAAAAGATAAGTACTGGGGTTGGTCTGTTCAAATAAACCCCTTCAAGGTGCTACCCCAGCATGGCCACTTTCCAATGACTGAAACAAGTAAAAGATAAAGCTACATAAACTCTTAAGGCAAACAGAAAAAAAAAATGTACAAATGGATGGAATAAAAATAACTTACCTTTAAATGAGATCTCATACAAAATTTACAAACTTTGAATTTTATGGGATTTTTTATATGATTTGATATTGGAATAAATCCTGATTTAGGCTGAAATAAAATCAAATTTAGATTAGAGATATTAAGCAATTATCAAGATGATAGTTTCATTAATAGAATTTATAGTTTTTCTAGAAGGAAACAAAAGAAATATGTGGAACACATAGCATGATTTTCTTTTGTTGTTGCTCTAGGTCAATGTATTCCAGCTGTGACCACATTCTTTTATGGGCATGTAGGACTATATTATCTAATTCGACAAGTCCTTTCCTTGTTTGAGACAGTAGGGTATGGTTTGAGGGAAAGTTGGCCTCTACTTTGACAATTTCAACACATGAAAGCTAAGATATTAAATAAACAACTTCTGATCAAAAATACTCCTGACACAGCTGGCCTGTCTTTTTTCAAACTGTGTTCACAACCACCTTATGCAATATGTCCTTCACTTCTTCCATAAGATGGTCTGTTGAGATTTGATGGAGATTTGGTTGCTATTTCTAGCTTGATCAAGTAACCACGAAGAGGCTGCCTTATTAGCTCAAGATTTTCTTTATCGTTTTACAAGTATGAGGGGATTGCTGAAAAGTTCCTGGCTTTGGGTAAAAGAAAATACGGGAAAATCAGTAAATTATGATTTTATTCAACATATTCTCAGATTCACACACTTATTGCAACAGTCCTTCAGTTTTTTTAAGCTCTGTAAAAGGGCTCAGAAGGTTGGGCTTCCAAACAGGCCTTTCACAGTACCCTTAAAGCCAGGACCTTTTCAGCACTCCCCCAAACATATTTTATTTGCTACACGTGGAAAGAAACATACAAGCCTTGAGTAGTTTTGTGTCAGCTAGCATTTTAAGGATATTGGCACATGTAAACTACAACCACTGAATCAATGAAGCTGCCTCTACACAGCTGCTGCATGACTCACTAGAAATAGCTGACAAATTTTCTTTAAAATCCAAATCCTAATATCATAAAAATAGAAGGTAAAATTGGCTAAAGTAGTCCTAGATAGCTTATGTCCGACAGAAAGATGGGAAGAGCACTGTTGGAATTGCTTGATTACTGTTCCCATCTAGGGCTAAGTAACAACAACATTAATGATTAAGTGAGATATATGTTTGAAAAAAAAAACCTTTGATTAATGCATGTAATTGGTTAGGCAAAATATGTAAGATGATGTCAATAAATAAAAACAAAGAGATATTGAATGAACTTACATTGGTTACTTTTCAAATAAAAGAAAATAATCAAAAAGTTCAGAGAAATACATAGTTATCAGCTGGCTATTCTAGTGTACTATGACAAAAAGTATTGAATTACTATATTTATAATGGTGGTTGGTGGACATATGTAGTATTAGTAGCAGTAGATAGTGTGGTGCGGCAACAGCAGCAGTAGAGATGTAGCATGTCAAGTTAGTGTAGGTATGTGAAGGAATGGTGGGAGAGGTCACAGAACATCATTTTATATATTTTACTGAGCTCTCCTAATGCATTGTTCAAAAGATTTTTCAAACATTTATCTCATGTACACATATTGCAATACTTCAAGCAAATTACAATACTCTTTTAGTATTGAATAAATCAGGCTGGATCATAGTTAAGAAGAATGTAAGCAGTTTCAGGTGATTGGCTTTAATAAGTAAGCCATTATGTGGTAGCTTGACCTAGAAATAGCAACCAAGTCACCCTCAAATCATACCCTACTGTCATAAAAAAAGGAGACTTTGGATGATTTGCTTTATGATATACTGTTCCTGAAAATGAAATGGAGAATGTCATGGCTAAAATGCCTTTAATCACAGCCTGTTTGTTCAGAACTGACTTGAGGTTAAAACAACAACTATGATAGAAAAAAGCAAGGAACCAAATCTACAGAATTGCTTCCCCCTCTCTTACCCTTATATGAATAAGATTTCAAGACTTTAGATTCTTCATTCGTCAAGGCAATTAAACTTTCTAGGAACTTTCCTATTGATCAATTGTTGCTGATAAAGAGCATCATTTTGTTTAGTTAGGTATTCTATAACATATTTTTCTGTACCATACAATGCTGTACAATTCAATTCTGAGTCTACCATTCAATCCACTATAGAAGTATACATTACTTTACATAGTATTGTAATACAAAGGGGATTAAAGGTCAAATGACTGCAAATAAGTTTAAAGAGAAAGGGGAGAAAGAAAGAAAGAAAATAGGCAAGAATGAGAAGGAAAGAAAATAAGATTTGAGTTCTGACTTTCTGAGCAGGGTACTTATTTTTTGAATTTGATCGGTTCTAAAGTAAATTTGCCGAAAATATATAACTTTTAATCCTATTCATTTTCAGTGATTAGTATCTTTTGTGACACTCAAATGCAGTCCAAAAATAACTAAGTCATACGCAAAATTAAGATTAACATCATCAACAAGTAATTTTTGCATTCATTAATCCTTTCAGGGTTGGCATAGTTTTTGCAAATGTGGGCAAGTTTGGGTTGTTGGGTCAACCACTCAATTATGGACTAGGCAGAGAATCTGGAAGACTGAAACAAACTGAATTAATGTGTTCTGTCAAAGAGCATAGTTAAGTCATAAATTTATGCTCAATGCTGCTTAATACTGGAGAAAGGATAAGGTTTTATGTTATATACTTGTGTGAATATAACAAACGCAGTAAACATTATGATTGAAGTAAAGATAAAAGCAAGAGTACTAACCTTAATTTCAATACTAATAGTAGCAGGGTATGGCACGTTGGATTGCATGGAAGAAATACAGTTTGGTTGGAAAACATAACAGAAGTCTGGTAACACTAATGCAGCTCGAGCAGCAAAATCTATGTCTTTACCTTTACGGTGAGCTGAAATGAGAAATTTTTGAAGATGAGTGTTATTATTACTTAGCAATAACTTGGCAGAAACATAAGAGATCTGTTCTAAATTCCATTGAGGTCAACTCTGCTTTTCATCCAGAGTCAATGAAATAAAGGACCAGTCAAGAACTAGGGCTTGTTTCAATGAACAATCTCCTGGTTTTCTGCTTATCTAAGAAGTTGTTTTTGGCAGAATCAGTAACGCATTGCCCCCCCCTCTCTCTCCCTATATATATAAATATAAAGATCCCCATTGGTCATGAATGACAATGGGATTGCACCCAGAAAGTTAACGTCTGAGGCACAAGTCCAGACAAGGTTGCTTGCGGAAGAGCAGCAGTCATCCATGCATACCAGCCTCCCCTCTCCACGCCACCAAAATTATCCAAAGGAAAGGCAAAGTCTAATACTGCTTGGTACCAACTCATTTCTACAGCTGAGTGAACTGGAGCAACGTGAAATAAAGTGTCTTGCTCAAGAACACAACACAGCCTGATCTGGGAATTGAACTCACGACCACATGACTATGAGCCTAACTCTCTAACCACTGAGCCATGCACCTTCACACACACACCCTTGTAACTGAATATGGTATATATATATATCATCATCGTTTAACGTCCGCTTTCCATGCTAGCATGGGTTGGACGATTTCACCAGTCCTCAGTCAAATCGTCCAACCCATGCTAGCATGGAAAGCGGACGTTAAACGATGATGATGATGATGATATATATATATATAAAATTTAAAACAATTTGATTTGGATCCATGCAACTTAAAGTTTCATGGGGCCTCTAACCAAAGCCCGTCTCTTTCAGGTTTCTGTTAGAGGCTAACAAAATTTTATGTCACATGGAGCTGAATCAAACTGTTTTAAATAATATATGTAACTCCTACTAAATGTGTTGAGTGTTTTTTTTTTGTTTGTCCACTCACTTATGCATACACACACACACACACACACACACAAAAATAAACTGATGCCATACCTAACCATACAATTGTAGTTAGAATATACAACAAAAAAGACACCAGAATATAAATATAGAAAAAACATGAACTTGCCAATCACAGGATATAATCAATATAATATAAATTCCAGTGTAAAAATGCCAGTTGTAAACTTCCTGATTCAAATTATTACATCAGGCACTCTAACTCTGACACCTTGTCAGCTGACTACATTTACAATAAAGAGCAGTTATAAGTACAGGGTTGAATCAAAAGTTTTTCCTGGATTTTCAGAACTTGAATCACCATGTTATATCATTAATTTGATACAATTTGTCCAATTTTTGCTGAATTATTTATTCTTTATTTTACAACTTTGATAATGAGTGATGAAAAAATTGCATTTAGAGCCATTTTACACTACCTGCAAGAAAAAAAGGACTAAGTGCAAGGGCAGTGTCAAAAATTAATGATGTGGAAGGTACAGGGACTGTCAGTGAATGTGTGGTACAAGACTAGCTTAGATGTTTCAAGCAAGGTGACACTAGCCTCAAAAACAACAGAAGGTCTCCCCAAAGTCAGGGAGACCTTCTGTTGTAGAAGATGAAGCATTGCTTGAAATCAGCAGAACTTGGTCCTTCAAAAAGCATCATCAATTGACACATCCATGAGCTCAGCCTTGTGAACAGATGTTTAAAAGCTCCTCATAATGACCAATTACCAGGCTCAACAATGTGTCAACATTTGCAAACAACTGCTGATAAATCTTTGTAAGATGCTTGTTTTTGACACTGAATTGTAATTGGGGATTAAAAAAAAAAGGATCTATTTTTGTAATGCTAATATGACAAATCAGTGGCTTCGTTCACGCTGGACTTCAGAAGCTGTTGTCAAACAAGGGCATTTTGAACAGATCATGTTGAGTGCTTGGTGGAATTTTGAGGGAGTGTTGCAATTTGAGCTTGTCCCAGATGGTCATGCTGTTAATGCTTGCCTTTAAGCTCCACAGCTGCAGTGAATATATGATACTTTGAAAGCCTGCTACCCAGCATTGGCCAGTCAAAGACACACAATGCCCCAGCACACACTGCTAATGCTTGATCAAGTGCAAACTTGAGGGGTCAGAAGTGTCCCCTCACCTTGCCTACAGTCCAGACCTTGCACCATCAGATTACCACCTTTTCTGTGACACGGTTCATTTCATGTACGGATGGAGGTTCAATAATGTGGATGCAGTGGAAAACAGGCACAAGGAGTTTTTTGCCTCTAAACCAGCCGAATGTTATAAACATAGAGTTGTGCTTCTGGCACAACAATAGCAACAAACAATAGAACATGATGGGATACATTTTGATGAATAAATGCTTTTCATATGTAATTCGTTTGAAGTATTAATTAAAGCTTGCAAAATGAAAATACTTTTGACTGGTAAATGCAATGTACAAACTGGTTTTGCTATAAATGTATTCAAAAAGAATTTCATTTCTTACATCAATCATTTAATGTCCACTTTCCATACTGGTATGGGTTAGACACTTTGACTGGAACTGGTAAGCCAGGGAGTTGTACCAGGTTGTAATCTGATTTGGCATGGTTTCTACAGCTGGATGCCCTTCCTAACGCCAACAACTCTAAGTGTGTAATGGATGCTTTTTACGTACCACCAGTACGGGTGCCATTTGCATGACACCAGCAACAGCCATGACTATGATTTCATGGGTGCCATTTACATGACACCAGCAATAGCCATGCGCTGTCTGACACATGGAAGTACAGAAAAGTAGAGATTTAAATATGATGATATATTATACACACGCATGTGAATGCACATGTAAAAATATACATACATACATACATACATACATACATACACATATACACACAACATAAGATTAAACAACTTTACTCTCAGATCTAACACAAAGTGGCCAAATCATGTTCCTAAGAACTGGTAACTCCAGGTCTTCTCTAATATAAAAAGCATAATATATATAATAAATGTTGCATATATAGATTTAGAGATTCAATAAATAGAATTCAGTGAATTAAGAAGCAAACTGAAATAAACATTGAACTTGATATGATTGAATAAAACCTATGAAGGTAGTGTCTGAGCAGAGATACAGTTCACTCACTGAAACCAGTCAGAGAGAAAAAAAAGTAAAAAAAAAAAAAAAAAAAAAAAAGCAATATGTTTCTTTCAAATCTGAAACCAATGTAATTCCGGTTTCTATCCTAATTGTGTTAAATGAACACTCCTAGATATATGAATTGATGTTTTTCTCACCAATATTGTATTTTGATAACATTTTTATCGGAACACTTCATGTTAGAAAGCACTTGAAAATCAAAAACAAAATCCATATCAGTTTTGTTGATAATATATTAGAATCAAGTTCATATGTAAGTGTATTTTATATAAAAATAATGTAACTGAATTTCTGTCTGTGTATCCATCTTCACACATACAAACAAGTACTTGTGTACATAAACATTATACACATGTAAAGATACAAATATTTAAGAATAATCAAAATAATGAAATACAAAAGAGGAAAAAAGGAAAAACAACGATTGTGTTAGCGGATACCAAGTAGATAGTTGCTGGCTGTGTAGTTTGTTAATTTAGGATGGACTATTACTTATCAGCCAATACTAACAGCTGAATTAAGTAACAGCACTCAGATCCTAAGATAAAGCTAACTTAAGATGGATGGCTTCTGAATTCAGCACTTCAAGCTAATAAAATTGTTATCAATTACATTGCACATGCTTCAACACTATTCACTGATGAACAATAAATACCAATTGTACATGTTTACAGCTCGGTGGATTGAGCTAGCAAGTGAGTGCTATTGACAAGATGTCAGCCATCAACTTTTCGCCATTAACACTGACAATAACAACTTGTCAGGTTGGTTTGTGCTAAAACATAAACTATAACATCAATAAAATGTAGGGTCAAGTTTTATAAGTATAATACTGGTATTAATTTTATGTACTCAATGCATGAGTAAAAGTAAAATCTGATTGCAGCATAAACTGAAATCTGGACATCTACATTTCATGATCCTTCATTGCATTAATAAGGTTCAAGATCCTCAAATATGACCTCACTGCTTTTACCAATGTCTACTCCTTCTATAGATATCTTCCATTATCACTGCATGGTACTGTTTCACCTTGCACTCATCATCCCTTCACATCACATAGTCATCTCTCATGCATATAGTGATTGGTGCTTTAATTCTCTGTTCCTCTCAGCTCACCTGTACACTATCTTTCATCAACTTTAAGTGCATGGACAACAGACCAAACTCGACACATTCCTCGTTAGTCCCCACATCTTCTAAAATCAATGGCTCTATGTCAGTACCATGTAGCATCACAGTCTTACATATGTGAAAAATTCTAAATATTGTCTGTCTTTCACACAAATACTGTTGTTGATCAATATCATAAGCAAAGTTTAGATGTAAACTGATAGCAAATTTGAAAAAGTAAAATACAGAGTCAGTAACCCCAGCTTCAAGTTTACATACATTTGGTCAACATCCTTTCAGCACTACTGGTACTTATTTCATTGACCTTGAGTAGGATTTGAGCTCAGAATGTGTAGTGTATTTTTTGCCTCATCCTCTACAAATACGCCAGTCCAAAATGAATGACTACTCAGAGAAAACCTCATTACGTTTAAATTTATTTACTTCCCTTTGTTTCATTTGTCTGAATTGTTCATTTCCTTACATATAATAAATAGGACACATCATAGGTATCAATTACACAAGTTAAGTATATTTGGTACTTTGTTTATTAATCCTGAAGAGACAAAAATTATTGTATCCCCATTAAAAATTTGATATTAGAAATACAAGTCTATTTAGTTCTACTTAAATAAGTCTATTTATATCCTCTACTTTAAATTTCCAACTTTGGTAAAAAGGAATTACATTTCCAGAAGAAAGCATATATATATCTTTTATCTTTTACTTGTTTCAGTCATTAGACTGTGGCCATGCTGGGGTAGCACCTTGAAGAATTTTCAGCTGAATGTATCGACCCTAGTACTTACTTTTTATAAGCCTGGTACTTATTCTATTGATCTCTTTTGCTAAGTTGCTAAGTTATGGGGACCTAAACACACAAGCACCGGTTGTCAAGCGGTGGCTGGGGACAAACAGACACAAAGACATACATTATCATCATCATCATCATCATTGTTTAACGTCCGCTTTCCATGCTAGCATGGGTTGGACGATTTGACTGAGGACTGGTGAAACCGGATGGCAACACCAGGCTCCAATCTAATTTGGCAGAGTTTCTACAGCTGGATGCCCTTCCTAACGCCAACCACTCAGAGAGTGTAGTGGGTGCTTTTACGTGTCACCCGCACGAAAACGGCTACGCTCGAAATGGTGTCTTTTATGTGCCACCCGCACAAGTCAGTCCAGGGGCACTGGCAACGATCTCACTCGAAAATCCTACGGGAGCCAGTCAGGCGGTACTGGCAACGGCCATGCTCAAAATGGTGCATCTCATGTGCCACCCGCACAAGAGCCAGTCCAGGGGCACTGGCAACGATCTTACTTGGCTTGCCGGGTCTTCTCACGCACAGCACATTTCCAAAGGTCTCGGTCAGTAGTCATCGCCTCGGTGAGGCCCAATGTACGAAGGTCTTGCCTCACCACCTCAGCCCAGGTCTTCCTGGGCCTACCTCTTCCACGGGTTCCCTCAACGGTTAGGGTGTGGCACTTTTTCACGCAGCTATCCTCATCCATTCTCACCACATGTCCATACCAGCGCAATCGTCTCTCTTGCACACCACAACTGATGCTTCTAATGTTCAGCTTTTCTCTCAAGATACACTCTGACGGGTATTCACATTGACATTACACATCCAACGGAGCATACTGGCTTCATTCCTTGCGAGCTTACGTATGTCCTCAGCAGTTACAGCCCATGTTTCACTGCCATGTAGCATGGCTGTTCGTACGCATGCGTCATACAGTCTGCCTTTTACTCTGAGTGAGAGTCTCTTTGTCGCCAGCAGGGGTAAGAGCTCTCTAAACTTTGCCCAGGCTATATATATATATATATATATATATAATGTATGATGGGCTTCTTTGAGTTTCTGTCTACCAAATCCAGTCATAGCCTGAGGCTATAGCAGAAGATACTTGCCCAAGGTGCCACGCAGTAGGACTGAACCCAGAACCAGGTAGTTGGGAAGCAATCTTCTTACCACACAGCCATATTTTTATTAATATTTAGCAGAAGCAACAGAATGACTCAGAGTCTGAGAGTTTTGTGTGTTGGCACTTATCAAACTAGTTTGATAAGTGTCAACACATGCAACCCCCGAACCTGGAGTCACTCTGTTGCTACCGCTAAATATTCTTTTCTACTCTAAGCACAAGGCCCAAAACTTTTGGGGAGGGGGCTAGCTGATTAGATCGACCCCAGTATACAACTGGTACTCAATTTATTGACCCCAAAAGGATGAAAGGCAAAGTCAATCTCGGCGGAATTTGAACTCAGAATGTAAAGACAGATGAAATACCGCTTAAGCATTTCGCCCTAAATATTAATAGAAATATACATATACTCATATTTTGAGTTCTCTTTTTCCTGTTTGCACCAACATACCTATATGTATACATATATATCACATGACCGACCAAACTATTGGATGTTGTAATACATTACTGGTGGTCATAATGTGCTTTGCATTGTTTTAGCTTTTGAATGATGCTGCCTTGCTGGATGAGCAAGCCCACATTCCTCCTGATTTGAAGGCTAGTCTGTCACAGGGTTACCCATTTACAGCTGAGTGAACAGGAGCAATGTAAAATGAAGTGTTTTGCTCAAGAACACAAAGCACAGCCGATCTGGGAACTAAAACCACAATCTCATAATCATGAGTGCAACACACTTAACCTCTGGGCCATATGCCTTCACACAGACACACACATGTATATAATATATATATAACCGATGTAAATTTTGAAATTCAATTCTAATACTATTGAATTAAAGTACAAAATATTCAGAGTTTAAACTGAGTCAAATTTTAAATGAATATCTT
The DNA here is from genome assembly GCF_046866305.1 of Octopus bimaculoides. Taxonomy (NCBI): domain Eukaryota; kingdom Metazoa; phylum Mollusca; class Cephalopoda; order Octopoda; family Octopodidae; genus Octopus; species Octopus bimaculoides. Next base: position 81,116,012 of record NC_142933.1, read on the forward strand.
TATTTCAACTTGTAATATATAATTTGAAAAAAAAACTCAAATATGGTTGGGAATAAAGATGAATTGCACAAACTAATGCAATTAAATATAATTCAGCACCATGTTCTGCGCCGTGAGGACCAAAGACTCGAGGTATTTTGTGTTGCAAGACAGTGTAGGAGAGAGAATAGTGATGTTGTAGGAGAGAAATGTATTCGCATGGATGATGGTACGCTTGCACTAAATGAGGCTGCAAAGAAAGAGGTCTGGAGATGCCACTACGATAGATTGTTTAATAAAGAGAATGAATGGGAGAAAGAGAGCCTGCCGTATGTCGACCCAACAGAGGGACCAGCTATCCGAGTTGACAGTACCAGGGTAGATAAAGTAATTAAGAGTATGAAGACAGGGAAAGCCCCCGGCCCATCAGGAATCACTGCAGAGATGCTCAAAATATCTGGCAGTGTTGGCTACAGCCTAGTCACCCGTATTTACCTGGGTTCGTACCAGGTAAAAGCACCACTGATGCCATATTTCTAGTGAGACAGCTGCAGGAGAAATATCTAGCCAAGGATAAACCTCTGTACCTGGCCTTCGTTGACATGGAGAAAGCCTTTGACAGGGTCCCCCGATCCCTTATCTGGTGGTCAATGAGGAAACTTGGGATAGAAGAATGGTTAGTGAGAGCTGTGCGAGCCATGCACAGAGATGCTGTCAGTAAGGTGAGGGTTGGAAATGAGTACAGTAATGAATTCCGGGTAGAGGTAGGGGTCCACCAAGGTTCCGTCCTCAGCCCCCTCCTATTTATCATAGTCCTCCAGGCGATCACAGAGGAATTCAAGACAGGTTGCCCCTGGGAGCTCCTCTATGCTGATGACCTTGCACTAATTGCGCAGTCACTATCAGAACTAGAGGAGAAGTTTCAGGTGTGGAAGCAAGGACTAAAATCGAAGGGCCTTAGAGTCAACCTAGCAAAAACCAAAATCCTAATAAGTAGGAAGGTAGATAAAACACAAACCCCTTCAGGTAGATGGCCCTGCTCAGTATGCAGAAAAGGAGTAGGTAGTAACTCTATAAGATGTACCCGGTGCAAGCTATGGACACATAAGAGGTGCAGCAATATCAAAGGCAGATTAACTATGGAGTTAGTTTTTGTATGTGGCAGATGTTCAGGTGCAATAAACACTGTAAACAAACAGGAAACAACTTCTATCTCATTCCAGGGAGAAAAACTAGAGGTAGTCGATAGCTTCCGCTATCTGGGTAACCAAGTTAGTAGTGGGGGTGGGTGCGCTGAAAGTGTAGCTGCTAGAATAAGAATAGCCTGGGCAAAGTTTAGAGAGCTCTTACCGCTGCTGGCGACAAAGGGACTCTCGCTCAGAGTAAAAGGCAGACTGTATGACGCATGTGTACGAACAGCCATGCTACATGGCAGTGAAACATGGGCTGTGACTGCTGAGGACATGCGTAAGCTCGCAAGGAATGAAGCCAGTGTGCTCCGCTGAATGTGTAATGTCAATGTGCATACCCGTCAGAGTGTAAGTATCTTGAGAGAAAAGCTGAACATAAGAAGCATCAGTAGTGGTGTGCAAGAGAGACGATTGCGCTGGTTTGGACATGTGGTGAGAATGAGTGAGGATAGCTGCGTGAAAAAGTGCCACTCCCTGACAGTTGAGGGAACCTGTGGAAGAGGTAGGCCCAGGAAGACCTGGGCTGAGGTGGTGAGGCAAGACCTTCGAACATTGGGCCTCACCGAGGCGATGACTACGGACCGAGACCTTTGGAAATGTGCTGTGCGTGAGAAGACCCGGCAAGCCAAGTGAGATCGTTGCCAGGGCCCCTGGACTGGCTCTTGAGCGGGTGGCAAATAAGATGTACCATCTTGAGCGTGACCGTTGCCAGTACCGCCTGACTGGCCTTGTAGGGTTTTCGAGCGAGATCGTTGCCAGTGCCCCTGGACTGGCTCTTGTGCGGGTGGCACATAAAAGACACCATTTCGAGCGTGGCCGTTTTCGTGCGGGTGACACGTAAAAGCACCCACTACACTCTCTGAGTGGTTGGCGTTAGGAAGGGCATCCAGCTGTAGAAACTCTGCCAAATTAGATTGGAGCCTGGTGTTGCCATCCGGTTTCACCAGTCCTCAGTTAAATCGTCCAACCCGTGCTAGCATGGAAAGCGGACGTTAAACGATGATGATGATGATGATGATGAACATAATTCTAAATATAATTGATACAAGATAATGAGAATTAGGTTATATTGCTTGACTATTGTATAAAATAGCATTCAAATCTCCTTTAAATCACACCTTACAATCTTACATAAAGGACACATTACTTTAGATAAAAAAATGGTTACAACTGGAATGTCTTTGAATATAGACATCCTGGATGATCAGGGTTAACTTAGATCTAAGCCACAATATAGTAGAAGTTTTCTTTTTATAAACACAAATGGTATGTGTGTATGATAAATCAAAAGATCCCTCTCTATATTTCTTGCTTTTACTGAAAGGACTATTATTTATCAATGGATTTTTTTCTTCGTTGCCACAGTGATCCATCATGTTAAATGATGGTGATGATGATGATGAATCCTTGTGGCAAAGATAAAAAAAAAAACAAGTGCCCTTTGTAACTTAATTAAAGTTTGATGAAAAGTCATCAGGTATCATCCATGTTTTTATGAACAAAATGTAAGCTTTGTTCAAAGATAGCAAAATATTGACAAATTTGGAAGTTTATGGTTGCATGTGTACTCAAAAACAGTTTCTGTAATTTAACATTAGTGGTCCCTAGTAAAATTCAAACAATGCACAAGAGTGCATTAGAGATTTCAGCAAGCAGCATTGCAGGATACTTATTTAGGAAAGTAGTAACACCAATAAAAAACAAAAAAAACATACAGAGTAGAAATGACTCTTTAGTTTGGGAGAAAATGTCTCTAGTACTGGTGGCATGATATAGCACACAGTCCACACTGTAAGATATACACAACAACAAAATTGGTTGGTTTTCTCTGTTGCAGTGTATGTCAGGTGACAAGAAGTGAGTCACTGTGAGATCCATTTAACTCATGCTAAATGGATGCAAAAATGGTGATGACTTCTGTATTGCCTTCAACCATCTGATTGAAACAAACATTGTTTTCAATATATATGGAAATCACATAGATTTCAAATATTGCATTTCACAAAAGGCCTCACTTCATGCTTAGCAGATATTTTGTTATGGATTATATGAAATAAAAATTTAAGAATATAAACTCATCATCATCATCGTTTAACGTTCGCTTTCCATGCGAGCATGGGTTGGATGATTTGACTGAGGACTGGCGAACCAGATGGCTACACCAGGCTCCAACCTGATCTGGCAGAGTTTCTACAGCTGGATGCCCTTCCTAATGCCAACCACTCTGAGAGTGTAGTGGGTTCTTTTACGTGCCACCGGCACGAAGGCCAGTCAGGCGGCTTCCGTGCCAGTTTTGTAGTTAAAAGTATTGTTCTATGTTCAAAGTTTTAGAAAAGATACAAAATAAATTCATAAAATTTAAGTGAAATGAAATATCTAAATCAAAACATTAAAAAGCAATTGCTAATTTTTCAGAAGAGAGAAAGCAGCCTAAACAATGGAGTGTGATTTTTCTTCAGTAATATGCTTGGTTGCATTGAATCTATCTTGTGTCCTATCATAACAATGCTAAAATGTTATTAAAGCTATGTGCCGAATACAAATATTTGTCATCTATTTAGTAATAACTAATTTGAGGGTTTCATTCTTTAAAGAATAGAAGGTAAAAACCCACTTTGGTCATGAATAACCATGGGATTGCACCTAGAAAGTTCCCCTCCAAGGCACAAGTCTGGGCAAGGTTGTTTATGGAAGACCAGCAGTTGCTCATGCCTACCGGCCTCCCCTCTCCACGCCACCAGTGTTATCCAAGGGAAAGACAAAGGCCGATACAGCTTGGTACCAGTGATGTCACAACTCATGTCTACAGCTGAGTGAACTGGAGCAACATGAAATAAAGTGTTTTGCTCAAGAACACAACACACAACCTGGGCTGGGAATTGAACCCACTGCCTCATTATTGTGAGCCTGACACTATTACCACTGAGCAATAAAATTATATTTATACCATGCATTTTGTAGGTGGGGATTTCCAACTAGCCAGTCACTGGTTCACTGCATTTTCGATGGTGAGAATGACAAAGAATTGTCTGTGTAACTCAAGCTGAGTAAATACCACAAGATATTTTTCTTTGAATGCACTGATTTTACTCCCAGAACTGTACATCTTCTGCTGATATACACTGGCAACAGATATAGATAAACATATGTGATAAATTTTGCAGTCTCCACATACTAAATTTCTCTCTGAAGGCACTGGCTGACTGGAGGCTTCTTAACCACACAAACGTGTCATTTCTTACTCTATTTTTTTGTTCTTATCTTCAGTATCTACTTCAGTATCCAACAAGCTGGTTTATTTAATAGACAAAAACTTACATTGTTCTAACATAGCTTTTAAGAGGAAATACTACTTGGAATTACAATACAATATAGGATGATATCAACCAGATATCATGTTACAGATAAGCTGAAATTTCACTATTCATTCTAGTAATGATGTCTGTATTCATGAAAATATGATGACTTATGTGTCAGCTATGATTCTTAGTTTATTTGAGGAGTTAAGTTTTGTGTTAATTTAACATAATTGAAATGAAAGGACCAATTCTCTATAAGTTTCACACATCCTGTTTATTGTACTGAAATGAAAGTATATTGTTACTCGTCACAGCTGTCCACTGGTTGTGCTTGATCATCGTTTCTTAAAACAAAATTTATTCATAAATTGATTTCAAATTTTGGCACAAGGCCAGCAACTTGGGGTGAGTGGGTAAGTTGATTACATTGACCCCCAATGCTTAACTGGTACTTACTTATTTTGTCGATCTCAAAAGATGAAAGGCAAAGTCAACTTAAGCAGAATTTGAACTCAGAACATAAAGACGGATGAAATGCCGCTAAGCATTTTGCCTAGTGTACTAATGGTTCTGCCAGCTTGCCACTTTAATTTATTCATATATTAATATTTAGAAACTAATTCCCATTGCTTAGGAATCACAATTGCTTCCATATTTTAGAGAATAAATGACTTGGTATACAAGGAGGAGGACTTTTAGATATTTTCAAACTAAAAAAAAACCCAATTATGTATGTTTGTTACTGTGGTGAATCATATGTCCATTTACTATTATGATGATTGATGATTTCCTTATCATACAGCATAATTAATTATTGATAAGAAAGTAAACAATACTGAGAAGTCTCAAGACATTATGATTTTATAAGTCAATACAATCTATGATTGCTAAAGACACATTTTGTATATTCATGCATTCAAATTATATAGCTATCACTTTACCTGGTCTAGCCTTTTTTACAGCTCTATTCACTTTCTCAGCAAAACCTATTGGTATTTTTTCAAGCAGCTAAAAGTAAAATAAAATATATATTAGAAAGACTAAACAACTGCAAAATATCAGCTAAAATAGAAATTGGATCTCAAATCTCGTATAACTAGGATTCTATTTATGCAATGACTGGAGAAAGTGGATAAGCTCTTACCAGCCAATCAACAGAACATAGGAACAACAAACAATCTATTTAATGCACATTTGGTCTTGAATACTTGGATACAAAACCTGAGTCACTTAAGCAATGTTAGAGAAAAGTGATTTGTCGAGAAACAGAGTCCTAAAAAATGTGGAAAAATGGACAAAAATAAGAGTTTTGGTGTTAAAAGCATTAGCTAGTATAAAATAGACTCATTAAACAATTTTAGAAAGATTACCATTGTTGGAAGTAAACTTCCAAGGTATAATTCTCAATTTGGGAAACATATTTTAAATAGGTAATGTCATGTTTCAGAAGACGAACTTGAAAGCAATGATGATAATCTGAGAATTTAAAAGGAAAAGTTCTATACTTCTACAATAAACTTCCAGTTGCAATACAGCTTTCCCAAATTTTATTTCATGCCAAGAAAACAGTATGAAAATCATTTTGGAATAACATATATTGAAGGAGTGGGGAAGAAAGGTTAATTTTTTTTGAGAAATGAATGTACAAGTTTTATTACACTGTACAAAGGAGAGGAGTAGTGTTCATGGCTCTTGCTTATCCTTATTATGTCTGGAAAGAACACATAAATGAGGTGGGAGAGTAAAAGGAAGTTTAGAGGAATGGTTTCCAAACAACTTTGATAAGGACTTGTTACACTTACCTAAAAGCTAGAACAATCTCATTTCTCGTTAAAAACCAAAACCCAACCCCAAAAAATCCATAATAAATGAAATTTTAAGACATTATTCTTGGTAAATAAAATTATTAAAACTTACTTTATGCAGTAAATACTAACCAGACCATTGGTTAATATAACCAGATTTGAACTCCTGACTACAAAATAAATACTTTTAGCCAACTACCAAGCACATGTATATATATATATAACATTTTGATATTGTTAACTCTTTAGGTTGATTGCTAGTTGATTGTACATTCTCTTCTCAATGAGATAACTTAATGCTAACTGCAATAAAACTGGGTTTCACGGGTCTATCTACCTTCTTTTTCTCATTTTGTTTTGTCGCTCAAAGTAAACATATATCTACATTCATTTCACACACAAAAGAATAAACATCTGTTCAATAATGACTGAGAAAACAAACAAGTAAATTTTACATTTTGAAAAGATAGGAATCAATATTATTAAGACATTTCTATTGTCACAAGAAAAAAAAAAACTTTAAGGGAAAGGAAATTAGGAAAGTAACTTACTGGTGGAATGACATAGACCGAAGACAACAATGGCTGCATAACTTCTTTCACAAAATCAACCGTCCTCTGTAATTTACAATGAATTTGGTCAGCTCTTTCCTACAAACAAGATGGCAAATATACAACTCATACTCTTTTATAACATCTTTCTTTTTTCCCCGAATTGATGTTATCTTCATCACCATCACTTTTATAGCTATTAAAATGATGATGAGCTGGCAGAAGCAATGACTGAAATTTAAATCCTGCAGTGTTTTTTTTGTTTTTTTTTACCTTTCATCTCTCTGGTGTTAAGCCCCAAATCAGTCTAATCAAACAGACTTATAAGCAAAGGCATTTCATCTCTGATAATCATTTATTTTTTCCAGGCTACATTATCTGATACGCCCTTTCTTTTCTATAGATGGTAGAGTGCAATATGAGGGAGATATTGCTACTTTTTCTAGTAAGTGGGTTGTGTAAAACCTCCCTCACTACAATATACTAGTACTAAAAACAGTAAAGATGCCCCTTTTGTCACAAATGACCATGCAATTGCCCCTAGAAAGTTATTCTCTGAGGTACAAGTTCAGGCAAGGTTGTTTATGGAAGACCAGCAGTCACCCATGCATACCAGCCTCCCCTTCTCCACACCACTGATGTTATCCAAGGGAAAGGCAAAGGACAATACAGCATGGCACCTGTGACATTGCAACTCATTTCTACAGCTGAGTGAACTGGAACAATGTGAAATAAAGTGTTTTCCTCAAGAACACAACACACAACCATATCCGGGAATCAAACTCACTACCTCATGATTGTGAACCTGACGTTCTAACCACTGAGCCATGTGCCTTCATTATACTAGTAATCATCATCATCGTTTAATGCCCGCTTTCCATGCTAGCATGGGTTGGACGATTTGACTGAGGACTGGCAAGCCAGAAGGCTGCACCAGGCTCCAATCTGATCTGGCAGAGTTTCTACAGCTGGATGCCCTTCCTAACGCCAACGACTCTGAGAGTGTAGTGGGTTCTTTTACGTGCCACCGGCATGATGGCCAGTCACACAGTACTGGCAATGGCCACACTCAAAAGGTGTTTTTTACGTGCCACCTGCACGGGAGCCAGTCCAGCGGCACTGGTAACGACCTCGCTCGAATGATTTTCTAACGTGCCACCAGCACAAGTGCTAGAAGGCAACGCTGGTAACGATTACGCTCTAATGGTGCTATTTATGGGCCACTAGCACGGAAGCCAATATATTAATATAATTTAATGAACAATGTTTCTCAAATGCCAAAACAAAGAGCTCTTTATCTGGTACATTAGTGCTTTGTTGCAGTATATTACAAAGGACATACCCTAGTAATAACCCAATGTAAGGTGCTATGGAGATCACATTTGGTTTTTACTATATAAAATTTTCCAAGTGGGAGAATCAGTTGAATTTCACAGATACTTAAATTGTTTAGGATTCAGTTGCTCTACTTCTTTCACAATACCTAGTGTTCTTAGAATCATTGGGTTTTCTCTGCATTCTGAGTTCAAATCCCATCAGGATCTTATTGCTCTGATCTCTATAAAATAATTACAAGGAATACATTCTATATACTATGACCATGTTGAAGAAGTGTGTGTGTGTGTGTGTGTGTGGGCATGACTGTATGGATACAAGTTTAGCTTTAGTACTATTGTTTATTTCACTGCACAACACCTTAGGCAGAAAAGGGATTCTCTCTTTAAGTGTAAACCAAACTGCTTACTGCTTCTCTATGAAGTGTAATTTTGCATGGGAGTGAAACAGTGGCATTGAAAACGGAGGATGTATGAAGACTGGAAAGAGATGAAGTGAGTATACTCTGCTAAATGTGTAAGGTTATTGTGCATTAATGACAGAGTACAAATGTGCTGAGAAAAAAAAAAGGTATAAAAGAAATAAGAAGGAGGGTGCAAGCAATGAGACTGCACTGGCATGGGCATGTGATGTGTATGGAGGATGGGTTGTGTAAAGAAGTACCAAATATAAAAAAACATGGAGACAAATAGCAAATAGTGAAAGTTGATCCCTGGAGGTTGAACCTCACAAAGGAGATGATAAAATACTGCAATAAGTAGTAAATGCCAAGCTGGAAGATCTAGCCAACCCTTGCTATAATAGAAAAGCAAATGTAAAATTATTACGATGCTGATGGTCTTGTATGGATATGCAAACTTTAACTATTTTCTTTTACCTCAAATGCTTCATAAGTTCCATTTCAATACTTAAGAGTTGTAACAATGTCAACCACAATACAATATATATCAAGTATATGCTGTTTTATATATATATATATATATATATATATATATATATATATATATAGAGAGAGAGAGAGAGAGATAGAGAGAAAGAGAGAGAGAGAGATAGAGAGAGAGAGATAGAGAATAAATATAAACTTACTTTGTTATGCTCAAAATTGTTTTCACATTTTACGTTAGTCTTCACGAAACGGTATACTTTTTTTTGCTGGAAATAAAAATGTTAAAAATAAATCAATAAAAATATGACTGTATGAACCAAAATCATCTACACTTGGTTGTTTTATGAGAAACACCAATCAAGTGTTTCTCAAATCATACATTACTAAAGAAAAACAAAAGAAGGAAAGACACATAGGTTGATTCCTGGTGGCATGTTGTATCATTGAGCTAGACACTTTATTTCACATTGCTCCAGTCCATTCAAATGCCAAAAATGAGTAGTACCCATATTTTAAAGAGCCAGCCCCATCACATTCTGTCACGCTGATTCTTCCCTGAGAATTATGCGAAGGGTACATGTGCCTGTGGAGTTCTCAGCCACTTCCATGTTAATTTCATGAGTAGGCTGTTCCTACTAGAACCCTCGTTGTAACTGACAGTGCCATGCGTGTACATGTGGGAGAGGGAGAGAGAGAGGGAGAGAGAGAGAGATGTATATACTGTTTGTTTCTAGTCTTCTGTGAAAAATATGTTTTCCCATGGGAAATACTACCTGGTTTGGAAACAGGTGGAAGCTTGGTAACAGGAAGTCATCCGGTTGTAGAAAATCTTCCCCAATAAATTTTGTTTGATCCAAGCAAATATGAAAAAGTAGCTGTTAAATGATGATGGTTTAGCACAAAGCCACCCACTTCAATACCACCCTGCCTCTCAAGGGATTTTTGTCTTGCAAGTTACTCAATGATCTCACCAGTGCTGGTTTCATGTATAAAGCATCCAGTCTACTTTGTAAAGTGGTTGGCGCTAGGAAGAGTATTCAGTCATAAAAACCATGCCAAAACAAACAGTGGTATTTGGTACAATCTGGCTTGCCAGCTCCTGTCAAACCATACAACCCATGCCAGCATGGTAGATGGATGTTAAATGTTAATATATATATATATATATATATATATATATATATATATATATATATATATATTAATTGAAGTGTATAGTATTATAAATCTATTACAGCTGATCTTACCAATTGGTTTTGCAAAAGATGAAGAAATGAATTGAACAGATATATATATATATATATATATATATATATATATATATATATATATGTATATAGATATGTTATTAGAGACAGAAGCAGTATTGGTTCAGAGTAGCATTCTGTATACCTTACTTAATGTAGATATACTGTAAGAAAGCCACAGTACTGCATTATTCATCTTGAGAAAGCATCTCATATAGGCATATAGTGCTAAAGGCACTGAAGTGTATCATTAGTAGATGTAAAGTTTCCAACAGCAGTGGTGGAATTACTAGATTCAGGATTTTTGCATACTTGCACATCATCAGTAGCAAGTATTTCTTATCAACTGCATGCTTAGATAAATTTTGCTTCTAATGATATAGAAAAAAAACAGATTAACAAAGCACTGGTGTCGCAAATAGCTTACAGGCTGGATAAAATTTTGTTATTAGCAACAGAAGCAGTATATATATATATATATATATATATATATATATATATATATATAATAGTACTCTGAGTTTCAAATGCCGGAGCTAAGAGCTATGATGCATTCTCATCGGCTATTAATGGCAATAGACACTAAGAAAAACTGTTGAATAAAAGGGAAGTCACTCTAATAGGTAGGAAAAAATATAAAAGATAAAAAATATACGCAACCATATTCTCACAATACATAGACATAAAACCTCTTGTGTTCATAATCTCTACATATGACACACTCACACAAACATGTATATGTACATGCATATATACAAATATATATGTGCATGTACATATATATTAGTGAAAAAGAAACACAGAGATCCACATGAGGAATGCAGATAGCAAGTTTGGAAGAGCAAAGTTTACCATCAATATATATTTGGAAGCAAGACTCATTTCCCATGAAAATACACAACATAAAAGGTTTGAAATACTGAAGTAGCCTTGGGCTAGCTAAGTCTTGAACTGCCCAAAAATATTGAGTGGGGTCAGATATTGATATTTTATGAAGTTCTGGTGACAAGCTGGTAGAATCATGACTGCTGGACAAGATGCTTTATGACATTTTGTCCATCTTCATGTTTTGAGTTCAAATTCTGTTGAGGTCAACTTTGCCTTTCACCCGTTCGAGGCTGATAAAATAAGTACCAGTTGAACACTGAGGTTGATGTGATTGGTTAGCCCGTCCACTCAAAATTTCAGGCTTTGTGCCAATGTTATAAAGGATATTTTATGAAGTTCTAAAATTCTGATGAGGTTGTTTGTAACATCAAAAGCAGTAGCAGCAGAAAGATGGAAACAATCACTACTGAAAGAATTCATGTACAGAATAAGAAACTGCTTGAATACAATATAAAACAGTAAGGTTTGTAATGAGTTTTAAAAGCTATTTTGAAGACAACATTTTTGTGTACATGGATATTTGGTTATTTACAATCAGTAAAATTTATAACTTTTTACTTCAGAATGCCATTCTAACAGTAGCCACTCAAGTGAGGGGGAGTGGAAACTACTTCACAGCCAAATAAAGTTGTTTTTCAACACTAGGTCTAAGGCATTTCAATTGTAACCATCCCATCTATTTTGTATATCTAGATCTACATTCATTTTTCCTTTAAGATGATAGATATCATCTGAGGGAGATCTGGTTATTATTCCTAGCATATTAAATGTGTAGAGGCTCACTTGTAGACTTACACTATAAGCAGAAAAGTTACATGCTTTACAGTGTAACTGATACATCAACTACACATATTTAACTTTGTAAACTAATCTGAGAACAGCTAACATCCATTCCAATAATCTAGTTAAAAGAACCAAAAAAAGCTTCCCTTTACAAAGCCATCAAATGCTCAAGAACATAAAAAATATAAAATTTTAAGCGTGTCACGAAAGTGTGACTGTGTGGCTAGAAGTTTGCTTTTCAACCACATGGTTCTAGGTTTAGTTCCACTGAACCTAGAACCATATATAAGGAGACACTTACCCAAGGTGGGCAAGTGTCTTTTTCTACAGCCTTGGGCTGACCAAAGCCTTGTGAGTGGACTTGGTAGATGGAAATTGAAGAGTGTATATATACACCCAGTATATATGTGTGTGTTCATGTCCTTTTAACTTGGTAGTTTGACAAAAGTGACAGATAAAATAAGTACCAAGCTTAAAAAAGAAATAAGTATTGGGGTTGATTCATTTGAATAAAATTCATGAAGATGGTGCCCCAGTGTGGCCAGTCTAATGACTGAAACAAGTAAAATGTGTGAGAAAAAAACCAAAACAAGGTATTTGTGGCCACAACAAATAATTGTTGATTGACATCAGCCAGATTATATATTATCAATAGAATGTGATTTAACCCTTTAGCATTTAAACCGGCCATATCCGGCCAAAGGTATTCTGCCTATTCTATGTTCAAACTGGCCAGATCTGGTTTCTCACACCAACCCTACAATATGGTTTTAAAAATTAACAGCTACCTCATCAAAATCTCATAGCTACAAGATAATGCATGATTAGTTCAAAACAATGTGGATGAAAAAGCATTAATTATGGTTGAATAATGTGAACACTAAAGGGTTAAGGATCTTAAATTATTCAGTACACAATCTTAGTGTCATGATGGCCACAAGTTATAGAAACAAAAACAATAAAGATCATCTTACTTCATTGTACTATGCTGCCACATCTGAATAAAGTTAGCTTTTAAAAAAAGCATTGTAGTCAGAGTAAGGAGTGAAGTGAAAAAAATCAGGGAGCTTGTAGTGGTGTTTAGAATTGAAACTGTGTAAGTTCAGTAATGAGAAATAAGCCGCAACATATCAGGTAACTTGACTTGAATTCCATCCAATCATATTACAGCTTCATTTGTACAATCAATCAAATTTTCCATGACTTCATGCCAAAACATGGCTACATATAATATTGAAGTGCAGGGCAATTAGTATAGAGGTTTCGGGAGTTTTTGAGATGACAAGATTCATGGTTGTTGTTCAACCTCAGGTTAAAAAGAATCATTTGTCTATGATGAATGAGGGTTTCCTGCCTCTTGCTACATTAATATGTAGCTAGCCAATTCTTAGTCAAAACAGCATATAATCATGACTCCCTATTGGTAATCAGTGATACAGCCTCCGGTAGGTAACTTTTGTAATAAGTATAATGTTCATAAACGGTCTCATAAAAAAATCTAAGATGGACTCGGTTTTATATGGGGAAAGAGATGCAGTCTAACCAAAGTATTCATAGCTCATCTAACTAGTCCACAGCTATTAAATCTTTTGTCAACAAAGGGATTCTCTCTCTCTCTTTCTCTCAATGAAGGGCAAACTGTATGGTCCTTGTGACATATAATACTGCTTAGGTAGTGAAATATGGATATTGAAAGAGGATTGGTGATAGTCAGACAGAAATGAGGTGAGCGTGTTCCATTGGATGTGTAATGAAAAATCAGTTGTGATCAAGAGAACAAAAAGAGCTGTGCTGGTATGGTTAGGTGATATATATGAAAAAGATGATGGTTGGGTGAAATCTATCCCAGTGAAAGGAGTCAAGTAGAGGAGGAAGATTTTAGAAGTGGTTAAGACTGTGAAAAATTGTACTGGAGAAGACCTGTCCCACTATGCAGGCTTATACCCACTTTTGATATTAGCATGGGTGGGAAGGTTTTTCTTTTTTGTTGCAAATTTAGTTATTTGAATATTTTTGGAATGGCTTGATGTTGTTTTCCTTTTCTAATCACTAACCATCCAACATTGATGTAACAGGAATTTCTTTATCAGATGTACAAACTAAAGTATGTTGGTTATAGAGGCACAATACATATAGTAAGACAAATGATGGCAAGAGACATTTTTCTTCAGTTAAAGAAGGAAACACAATGCAAACTTTCTTACAATGGTGAGAATGATATGACCTATGCCCAATGTGAAAATCTACAGGTCACTATTGGTAGGAAAATAGCTAGAAGTCTGGTCTAAATAAACTCTGGAAAAGGCACTAAAAAAACAGGAGACGGTGAAAATTCTAGGTACTAATATCAGGCATGTCACCCAAAACAGAATGCTTGCTTCTATCATGAATGTCTGCTTTGATGTATCCTTGACTTGGCAGTGTTAATAGCAAAGTGCTGTAATAACTGTACAATGGGTTATATTTTCTGCAAATTTATTACTGGTGGAGGCATTAACAAAAACAAATATGACACAATAGATGGAATATAATTTCTTGTAAAACTGCAGTGAAGCAAAACTTCTAAGAATAATTAGATGCATTAGGATAATAATTAAAAACAGGAACAGTCATGAACTGCAGACCAAAGACTGTTCAGGATGGCTTGCTGGAAATAATAGAGAGACTCCTGTTAGCTAGTTTCTATGATAGAGTCCAAAGCAAACAAAAATCAACTGACCCTGAAGTGAGATAAATTTTTAACATATAGAGCAAATCTAATTTTGTTTTATCAGGCTTGTGCAATGCCAATCACTGGAAAAAAGAAAAAAAATTGCAGGGAAAAACTGGTTTGAGAATTCTTTGCAAGTAATGTATTTATCCTCGCTTTTTTTTAACCAAAACCCAATGCACAGAAAAGATTAAAAATATAACACAAAAACCTCAAGTGTATTGGTTAAAAAAAAACAAACAAAAAAACAATAACACCCCAAATCACATGATACGCAAACCTCTTTTGTTAATTATAGCAAAGGAAATACAAGCATTGTATAATTATAATAGAATTTTCATTGAAAGCCAGGAGTATTCAAAGCAAAATCATTGTAATCAACTTATTAACAGACAAAACTCACTTACCTTGGCCAAAATGGCATCATAACAAACCTGATTTCTATTCATGGTAAACAATAGTCTGGAACTTTTATAATGAGTAAGATTCAGTTGTATTGTTGTTACTAGCTAATCTACTAAATGTCTACAGCGGAACATGCTGCAAATGACATAAACAAAGAGAGAGTTTGAACTGAAATTGGCTAATTGAACAAAGCCACAGACTTGTGGTAGGAGTTGAGAGGGTGCTTTTGAGTTATTTTAAAAGAGTTCTTCAATTGAAAAGCTAAACCTATTATCACAGTACTTTTCATTAAATATTATCTTCACTGACAAAATCCTAAACCTTTCAAATTCATAGGGACATGTATCCTATGTTCTTCAGAGTAATGAACAAACTTGATAGTTTCAAGAATTAAACATAATTTCCTACAGGTCATTGCCAGTACTGCCTGACTGGCCCTCATGCTGGTGGCATGTAAAAGCACTCAGTACACTCTCAGAGTGGTTGGCGTTAGAAAGGGCATCCAGCTGTAGAAATTCTGCCAGATCAGATTGGAGCTTAGTGCAGCCATGTGGCTCGCCAGTCCCCAGTCAAACTGTCCAACCCATGCCAGCATGGAAAGCGGACGTTAAACGATAATGATGATGATGAGAAAGGCATCAGATTCATAAGAGAAGGGAAATGTGATTTTGTTGTTCATACTCTTCTAAAAGATACGAGAAGTCTATAGGAAACTTATTTTATTGGTTCAGGAAAGATGAAAGTTAACCCATAAAGCACTGGGATTTGCACTTACATAGCATGGTCTGCTGAGCACATTTTATGAAAGTGAGACTCCCGTGCACACATAAAAAAACGAAAAAAAAAAAAGTTAAAATATCTTCTTAGTATATAATGGTGGCAAGTTTTACATCACCTGAAAAATCATTAGTTGAACTATTAGTCCTCTTTCATTCCGGGGGGTACTGGAGCATTTGAGTGACATTAGACCCCAACAAACGCCTATAAATTAAATGCATCTATCTGGGCCACGCTCATGGCCCGTTGCGCTTTATGTGTTAAAGTTGACTATGAATGTGAATTCAAAGTGTAATGATACGACTGAATGCTACAAGACATTTTGATCAGGCTACTGCTAATTCCGATACCCATCATATAATAATCCTTTCTATTATAAGCCCAAGGCCTGAAATTGGTGGTGGTGGGGGGCTAGTTGATTACATAAACCCCAATGTGTAACAGTGCGTAACTGGTACTTATTTCACTGACTCATGAAAGAAGGAAAGGCAAACTTGACCTCAGCAGAATTTAAACTCAGAATGTAAAGATGAACAAAATGCTGCTAAGCATTTTGTCTGGTGTGATAACAATTCTGCCTGCTTGCCACCTGCCACCATATTATAATAACAGCAACAACAACAAAATAAATATGTGAGAGGTGCCTCTACATCATATCATATGTAAATGTAGCATTCTAGAGTAAAAGATGTCTTTGTTTAGAATTAGAAGTTATTTCAGAAGCAAATTTGCATTCTAGTACTTCAAGGAATAAAAAACAAAGCGAAATAAAATTTAGCTTTTTGATTAAAATTTTGGAGAATGTTTTTACAGTTTAATCAGATTTCTAGGATCTATCAAACTGAGGAATAAGGACTCTGATAATTTTGACAGAGTTAATGTTTAGTATGAACTTTTGTGATTGCTATTTAGTAGAAAACAGGTGAAAAAGTTTTTGAGAATGTAGTTTTGTGAAGTAAATATTGCTCATGTGCATAACATAATAGCAATGATGGAAGATAGAGGTGAAGTTGAAACATAAATAAGTTTAAATGGAAGTTGTCTCTTACTACCAGACAAACTTGACTGCTTAACAAAGGCACTTACTGCACACCAGCCAAGCATACAATGTGAGAATTTTTTGCAGATTGTTAGGTTTAATGTTGAGTGTATAAGCATGTTTTAGTTAAGAGTTTCTTTACATAAAATTATGAAAGGCTTCAATTAAACTATGGGCACATTAAAATGGAGTTTTGTATTAAAAGAGTAAGAGGTGATCTAAGGTGGAGTAATAAGAAAAGGGATTAATGTATCTAATCCCAATGTGCACCGTATCTAATCTCAATGTGCACCAATGTATCAATATTCGTCACTGCACACTAATGATGAAAGAGTACAGAACTGATAATGTGTAAAATCTAGGAGATGCAGACCGTTACATTGTCTGCTTATATTGTAATAGCTATTTTACCAAATAGATTATATGAAAACAAGATGAAATTGTAAGATTATAAAACAAATGCTACATATATTTAACGGATAGAGTAATATGTTTATGTCACAGTTAGTCAAGTTGGCAGGCAGAATCTTGTCCTCGTGTGCTAAGTAATGCTTGTCTCCAGTCATTGGTCTTAAAGACACTCAACTGATTCGTTCAGACCAATTAGTAAAATAGGTAACATGAGAGAAACAGTTCACAATTGAAAAACAGCAAAAAGGCAATTTATAAACGACAAAATTAAAGAGAGTAGTAGTTTATTAGCAGCACAGCTTGAATAAACATTCCTGTGACTGTCTTAAGAGTTAGTGTCACTAAAGGCAGGGAAGGATTGCAAAAAGGTTTGATGAAACTAAATAAGGCTCTAAAAGGTCAGGCATCGATCCCACTTGACTTTCTGAATAGCTTATCAATAGTTTATCTATTGAAATTCTGCTATCGTTAATTCTTAAGCTTATTAATCTGGTTGGGAATTTATAAAATAAGTATCAGTATTACACTAGAAGAAGGAGTAAAATAAGTGAATAAAGTTATCTATTTTTATTGGTTTCGACTAAATAGTCATATCTGCATGTATTTATTATTGCTGTGAAATTAGGCCCCATAAGTTCATGATTCATCACCAACTATTCAATTGGCAGTACATACTTGTAGGCCTGCTGGCATACAGCTGATCGATACTTTAAACATCACTTGCCAATATAAGATAAAGAGTGAGTGGGTGTGTGTTTACTATTAGTATTCAAAAGCATCTCTTCCTTCTATTGTTATCATTTCTGTCTCCCGTACCAATGCAGATTCAGTGGCAATCAGGTTTAATCTCTTTGAAAAGCACTGATTTTCTTTATAACTCACTACCACATTAAATTCTGATTCCCTAACAACAAGGAGAGTAGATTTCGATTAATTCAATTGTCGCGAAGAGCGGACAGTGCAGGTAACAACACTACTTTTTCTCTCTTCCCCACTTTCAGATGAGAGGCAAAGACCCAAAATGTTAGAGTATTCACTGATAACACCAATTCAACTAACTGAATCATTCTATTGAAGTTGCCGACACAATCCATTATCAGTTTCCTCGGATTCTGACTTTCACCCGGACATTTAATGTCTAATAATTAAAACCTAAAGCAAATAAAAACCAAATCTAAGCATAAATAAACGAGGTACCGCAAATACGAAGTAAAGACTAAAAACACCCCGAGTTCAAAACTTGCTAAAACCTCCTATCAGCATAAGTTATTCTATTTTAGTCACTGTCGGTAACGTGGAAACAACAATATTAAGCATCCATTCACATGTAAAATCTGAAATTCAGAGTAAACAGATATATCGGCAACAATTAATACTATACAGTTTATTCATATTTTTATTTTGAGGCTTGACATGTGGGTAATCAAAAATGACATTTTCCCCGAAACAGATGAAAAAAAAAGTTATTCTCGGAATAATATAGAATCTAATGTCTTACAGAAGAGCACATTGTCAAATAGATTAAACAAAAACAATTAAAATATAATCCCGATTTATTTATTAACATTGCAATTATTTCCTTTATCTGTGTTGCTAAAAAGAAGAAAAAAGAGCGAAAGAAACTGAATTGAGTAAATCTATAATAAAAACTTATTAAGTTTCTTTTGTTTTTCTATTTTTTTACAAATTACTGTCCTTTATCTATGAAAACCAGTTGCTTGGTTTTTTTTTGATTTTTTTCCTAATATACATTAGTTCAGTTTGTAAACATATGAAACCTCAGACCATCAAGCGTGCAATCTCGCAGATAAAAATCTACATCAAAACCATACTGCATAAAGAAATTACAGTTCCTTACCGAAATTGAAATTAACAATATGGAGATTGATAAAATTAAATAATCCAGAAATTTTTTTATACGAATTTTACAATCGCTATTCAATCACACACACATACGCACATATATAAAAGGTGGAGTGAAAATGAAAATGGAATATACTCTAGGTCCTAAACATAAAGATTTCCGGGCATAATATATATATATATAAATCTTTTTCGCGACAAAGAAATGTTTATGTGCAGAACTATACGCACTAACTTGGATCCAGCTTTAATTTGGAACATGTAAATGAATAATGGCTTTGGTAACTTAAAGGAAACATACGTATGATACATATCTGAAAATAGATATGATTGCAAAGTTAGAGGCAAGCCAGAAATTTATTAAGGAAGAATATAGTAGAATGGATTACTGGTATTTATTTTATCGACTCCACATACATTAAGAAACAAAATTTATATAATTTTTAAATCGTTTCTATTTCGCGATAAAAATACTAAACATATTTTGTTCTTGTAAACTTAAACTTTTAATAATTAACACTTAAAAAATCCTAGTCCCTCATGTAATTTTCCCATTTAAAAATAAAACGAAATATGAACGGAGATTTCTTTTTTTTAATTTTTTTTTTTATCAAACTCCAATTACAAATGAGTAAACAGCAGTTTCTTTGTTGATGTTTCATACAAACATAATGTATAGGACAGAGAAATGTGGATGGGTAGAAGCTATTGGTCGATTTAACATTCAATTCAACTGTTAAGAGTACAGCAAACGATATTTGATCGAATAATGAATGATTTTAGTGTAAAGTCAAATATTATAAATGTAACTTTAAGTTAGCAAATTAGAAAAGAAATTTTAACAAATTACGATTTTTGGCTTTCCTTCTAGCTCATATTAATTGTAGTTCTATCTTCATTAGATTATTTAATTGTTTAATTATCGATATAATTATTCCATGTTAACATGTGTGAAAATAGAATATTCTAAGAATCTGTGTGACATTACAGTTAATTAAAAAAATATGCATCATAGAAGAATACTATAATGAAGTAACATTAAGACATTAAACTATTTTAAAATTTACACTGTAATAATTAAAATCCAGTAATATTTTTCGAAATTTCACAGCGAAAATTAAATTACCCACTGTCAAAGGTTGCTTCTCGTATGCGGTTTCGCAATAACAAAATTGCTGTAACAACGAAAACACATAATCCACAAGGAAGAGGAAAAAACACAAGACGATGCAGTAATGATCAAAACTGATGCAATCGGATAGACAGAGTAGAATCTAGAATAAATTTACCTTGATATCTGACAGAACCATATTTACGTTGCCTTCTCCACGGTATATCCAATGTTCGTTTACCGCCATCCTATAGCGCTTTTGTAGTTTTCTGTAAAAGAGAGTTACTCATTACAGTTCCACATTGCAAAGGATTTCTCGTTGTTAATGAAAGCGCATCGTTTGTACCAACTACGAAACCTTGCCTTAACCGGTTTCCTCCACCTCTTCGTTGTTGTCGCACTCATTGACTAATTACATTTCACGCTGTCCGCTTTAGTCGCGCGCATAGTGATTTACATCAAACTCAGTATACATATATGCGCGTGTGTGTGTGTGTACGTATATGTGGGTGTGTGCGCGTATATGTATGTATATGTGGGTGTGTGCGTGTATATGTATGTATATGTATATATGAATGATATTCTTATTTTAAAGCACTTCTTAGGATGAGAAGTGAGCAGTAATTACTGTTGGCGTTACTCTGTTACTGATAACAGAGTCAAATTTATTTTGACTGGGATTTGCAAGTTGCGTCTCTCAGCTCGTATGCGTGCACACACACACATTGACTAATTTCCTTTCTCACGTTACACTTTAGTCGCGCGATAGTGAATTACACATCCAGTTAGCCAGTATATATTAATCTGCTAAAAGTTACAAATATGACTCAAGGGCAGAGAGTTTCGTGTACGGTATTTAAGCATTCGAAATCTAGCAATCTGCTATATATATATATATATATATATATATATATATATATATATATATATATATATATATATATATATATATATATTACTTCAAAAGTTCAATAAACACACACAACAAACAAATAACTTTACAAAAACACAACAAACGGAAAATTCTACAAAAACATAAACATAACAAACAGAAAATTTGTACAAATCAAAGGTTAAAAAGAAATAAATGCCATGACTGATCTTGATCATTGGGACCACCTTTAAGTATAAAAATCTTTTACCTCTCCAGCGAGAGAATTAGTCTACGTATATACATGCATGTGTATACGTAAACACCGGTAATTTAGGTAGCCGCCAGTTAGGGGGCGTCGCTTCATGCATTTGGGATCTTTGTAAATACCAAGGGGGAAATGTCAAAATAATATATAAAGGAAACATTTTATCCCTATTCCTAATTGTAGTAAACACTTAATTCCTATATTTATAGTTTTTCTTTACTGCTTATGGAAAAGAGAAAAAGACTACAATGCTTGCATGGGTCAGACAGAAGTTGTCAAGGTAGGTCTAGAAATGGATGCCCTTCCTGTTGCCAAGTAAGGTAATATTCCCTATGATTAGACGTGGTTTTCTGGAAGATTGTAAATGAAGTATGCAAACTGCATGCTAACATTTGTTTACAACTGTCACATGGAATCAAGGCAAAAAGACTGCAAAACACACGCACGGACGCACACACACACACACATCATCATCATCATCATTATTTAACATCCGTTTTCCATGATGGCATGGGTTGGACGGCTTAACAGGAACTGGTAGGACTAGGGGCCGCACCGGGTTTTATAGTCTGTTTTGGCTCGATTTCTATGGCTGGATACCCTCCCTACCTCCGACCACTCAGCAGAATATATTGGTTGCTTTTTATGCAGTACTAGTATCAGTACTTTTTACGGGACACTAGCACACACACCAATTCTTTTTATGTGGCACCTTGGTTTTAAGATATCAATTTCATTGTGGTGGGCGGATCTTCCTGAGTACAACAATGTACCATACATCTCAGTCTTCTGTCATCTTCTTTGTATGTATCTCTTTTGAGATTGGCCTTAGTGTCTTCTAGTTTCCACCTACCAATCCGTTTCCAAGCCCTTGGCTGCCCTGGGTCTGTAGTAGAAGAAACTTGCCTAAGGTGCCATATAGTGGGATTCAAACTGAGACCATGTAGTCAAGAAGCAAATTTCTTACTATACAGTCATGCTTGTGTCTCATTATATATATATATATATATATATATATATATATATATATATATATATTCATTTGAAATGCAGAGACGCCTATAATAGGACATCTACTCGCTAGAAATAGCAGCAAAAATACTATATACCACAAAAGTATTTTTACTGCTATTTCTAGCGAGTAGATGTCCTATTATAGGCGTCTCTGCATTTCAAATGAATAATACATAGTCTATTGACGGTTTTTTTACTCTCGCTAGACCACTGGTGGTAAATAAAATTTCTAAAATTTTCTTTGCTATCCTATAATTTATTAATATATATATATATATATATATATATATATATATATATATATATATATATGTAATGTATGTATTTATTATATATGTATGTATATGTATGGAGTTGCTCCATCAAATGCTGAGGTAAAACAGGCCATAAAACAGCTCACAAATGGAAAGTCATCTGGGAATGATGGCATACCAGCTGAGATATATAAATGTGGTAGTAATCTCTGACTGAACAAATTATGTGAACTCTTCTCATTAATCTGGGAATCAGGATCAGTCCCAGGGGAGTTTAAAGACAGTTCTATTGTCCATCTTTATAAGTGCAAAGATAACAAATGTGAATGTGACAACCATAGGAGTAGCTCCCTTTTGTGTGTTGCCGGGAAGATCCTTGGAAGGGTTATCTTAAACAGTGTTGCCTGAATCTCAGTGTAGCTTTCAGGCTGGTAGAGGCACAGTGGATATGATTTTCAGCTTAAAGCAACTGCAGTAAAAGGATGGTGAGCACAGCCAAAACTGTTTTGTCACTTTTGTAGATCTAACTAAAGCTTTTGACAGCGAATCTAGCGATGCTCTTTGGGTTGATCTTAGAAAGCTAGGTGTTCCCGAAAAGATGCTTGATGTCATCATTTCTTTCCATCAAGGGATGATGGCTTCTGTTAGATCTAGTGGGGAAGTATCTGATTCATTCACAGTCTCAAAGGGGACAAAATAAGGCTGTGTTCTTGCACTGCTCTTATTTGTTTTGTATTTCTCCATCATTTTGGAAACAACATTTGAGGGGGTTAAAGAAGGAATAAACTTTGAGTACAGAATCAGTGGTGGCTTGTTCAACCAACAATGCTTCAAAGCAAAAACTAAAACTTTGTTGCAAACAGTTTGAGATTTGCTCTTTGCAGATGATTGTGCATTTGTAGCACATACTCTTAAGGACATGCAATAGATTCTAAACAACTTGCATGCAGTGAAGGCTTTTGGTTTGACCATCAGCATCAAGAAACTGAGCTTGTCCATCAGCCCATTCGCGACCATCCTCCTCCTGCTGCTCCTACTGTATATGTTGATGGGAAAGCATTAAAACTTGTTTCCTCCTCTACTATCCTGGTTCCATTATGTCCAATGACGCTAAAATGGATAAAGAAATTGACTCCAGAATCAAGAAGGCTAGCTCCACTTTCAGCAAGCTTTATCACAGGTTTTGGAACAGCCACGATATATTGTTGTAGGTGAAAGCTGATGTATATAAGACAGTGGTTTTGACATCATTGTATTATGGTGCTGAATCTTGGATTCTGTACCAAAAGGACATCAACCAGCTTGATGATTTACCTATGTGATGCTTGTGTACTATCTCCAACATAAAACCAAGTGACTATATTTATAACAGTGAGGTACTAACAAAATGCAACATATCAGGTATAAAGATAAAATTTAAGATTATCAAAAATGATATTATAACAAGAATAGATAAAATGTGTATATATATCAATTTTCAACATTAGAAAGGGAAGATTACATAGAATTAGTTTAATATTCATTCATGTACTTAATTATTTACTTATTAGGTGGTTTCTATAAAGATTGCTCTGGGTATTTACTAATGGAATACTGGGGCGATAAATCACACTATCTATATATTAATTATAAGCTAGGAATCAGAAAAAAAAATCAGAAAAAAATAAGTTGTGCACAGATACATACACATATTCAACTATGCGCCCACATGCAAATATACGCAAATATTTGTACTTTATTATGAGTATGTTATAATCAACTCTCATAGACTTAAGTAACTAGAAAGTTTATAACTCTATTTAAAAATATTAACAACTTATAGGGGATAAGAGGTTAATAGGTAAAGGTATCAAAATAAGAAAACAAAATAATAAGAAATTATAGAGAATAGTAAGAAAATATATATAACTTATATTTTAAAGAGACAGAGTATTAAAATTTGAGGTAGGGGAGAGATAAAGGTAACCTCACAGAAGAAGCAATAGGTATGGTAGTAGTGAGAGCAGTAGGAGGTATTCAAACCGAAGGGTATTTTATAAGTTATAAAGCTACCTTTGTTATTACATACATGATTTTATAGTTTCACAGGGGTATATAATTAGGAGGCTTACTTACATAAAAGTCATTACAAAATACATAATATGATTAGTAGGGTAGAACATCATAGAAAGGAACAAATAATTCAATCACCAAAAACATGATGAAGTCAGACTAACTAGGCAGGATTATTCATAGAATGATAACTACGTGTAGCATACCATATACTATACCATATAGCTTATAATATATGCAATGCACTTTAATTCGTCATATAGCTCAATATCCCATGATTTTATTATATATAATACTAGGGGGTAAGTTCACATCAGATATGACACTAAAAATTAATTTCTCCTATTTAGGTTCAAGTATAGCATCTTTAAATGCTAATTTCGAAAATATTTAAATGTATGGGTGACTCTATGTATGCATGATACCCTTAGGTCTAATCTATTATTAATCAGGTTGCTCTTGTCCCTATACTTAAAAATCTCATAACTTTCCATAAAGCACAGCTTGCACCTGTATTGACTATCTCTATAAGGCTGTGCTTTCCTATAATATCCCATTTAAGGCTAAATTCGATTCCACTTTCCTTCAGTTCTCAACTCTTGCTAGATAAGGACATACAATTGGCCTTATGTTTGAGCCTAAAAGATGGAAAATGATTATTAATACATTTTTCATATTTATTGAACATCCTATATATATAAAGTTACCAACAAACTTCATACAGCTCTTAGAAGTGTAGTATATTCTTAGCTACATTAGTGGGAACATGGATTTTCCCCTATTCTTGTTCTATTAGAGCATTTGAGTAAAATTACATTAATGTGTCCAACTGATTAAACAATTCTATTTATTTATTTATGCAGCTGAGGATTGCCCTGCATTTAAATTGATGTAATGATTGCATTGTTCAATTAAATGGAGCTGCTTGAAATGGTCATACTGCATCACCTCTTGATATCCTGTTGCTTATTTTGATTATACACACACACACGTCATGTTAAACTGTTAATCTCTACACATTGTTTTTTTTGTTCTCTCTCCTTTTTTACATCTCAATCCTTTCTGTTGAAGAGCATAGGCTTGAAACCTCAAAGACTTTTCCATTCTTTCCAACCATCAAACTAACACACCTGTCTTCATCTTTTGATTTCTGTAAATTTGAACTATATATATATATCTAGATATCCTGTTGCTTATTTTGATTATATATATATATATATATATATATATGCAATCATTATTATTATTAAAATCACCATCACCATCATCATCATCAACATCATCATCATCAGCAGCAGCATCATCATGCTATTTTGAGCCCAGTTTCCATGCTGGCATAGATTGAATGTTCCAACGTAAGGAGGGCCAGATTTAAAGCTTGAGGTCCCAGGGCACTTTTAAGTTTGATGGACCCCTTGTATACAGAAATTAAAATCCATGAAAAATCATCAGATTTACATCTCCAAATTTGCCTATTGCATGTAATTGAAATTGACTAGTTAACACATAAAAAGTTTAAATGCATCTGTCAATGTAAAATTTTGTCATCTGAATTAAATATAATAAATTATACCAATATAACACAATATACTACAACTACAATAGATACAAAAAGACTTTCTACATATGGTGTCTGAAAAATCTTTAATGATTTCCTCAACCTGTATCATATTTAAACAGTGCTTTCTACAATTAAGCTTTCATACATCATTGTGTTTCTCAGGTAATTCTTTACAAGTCCCAATTTACTGAATTTCTCTCTCCTGAATAACTGGTGGGCATGAAGTTCAAATATATTCTAAGAGCTACATCAACAATTGGAAAGGTTTCAACAAGCGCTTTGTTATGGATTAAAAGTGCCTGTTGACATAGTGTGAAAAGTGACCTGAGCTTACAAAAGGCTGCATACTGCACATTTTCTTCTATGAACACATTGATAAAATCACTGGAAAAATTGGAGACAAGCTTCTCAATTTCTCTTCTTATCTCTGCATCAACTTAACTACATAAGTTCAGTATAACTTTGAACATGCACTGATTGATAGGCTGTCCTGTGTTTTTGTAAGGTGACAAACAACTGATCTAAAATGGTACTGAAAGTCCCACATCTGAATTTTTCTCTTGCAGAAAGTGCAACTTCCTCTGAGGTTGATGCTAGATTTGCATCATGTTTGATTCTCTTCCTTCGTCTATGTATCATGGATTTAAAGTCTGCATTTCTACACATGTTTCCCTTATCCAGTTCCAACTCTTCATACTTATCTTTGTGATTTCAGAAAGTTTTCCAAGGAATCTATTAGATTCACCACTTTATTCAGATCAATTTCAACTCTTTGAAAAACTTTAATTTTACTGTTAAACTGTACATGAATTAATTTTTAGATCTTAGCCATTAAAGCAGTTTCATGACAGTCCAATTTGTCTGCCTGTGTCTGAGCTTCATATCTTGCTTCAGGTGTTTGTTCTAAATTGTCTTCAATATCTCTGAATGCATTTTGAATTAAGTTATATCTATCAACAAGGGTTTCAGTAGTACATGCTCTTCCTGACCAATGAGTTTCTGAAAAGGACTTTAAGGTTAGTTTTCTTTATTTCCTTCCCCAAAAATTCAATAAATTTGCCCATCTGTGTGTCCACACACAAAACATGTATATATATTTTGTATGGAACCAAAATAGCTAACAGGTTCAACACAGTAAGGACCAGTAGTGTGTCCAGCAAGCAAGATTCAACAAATGAGGTGCACAGAATGAAAATTGTAGCCAAGTTCATTTCCTTAAACCTGGTTTGCATTTCTGTGTAGTGATCAGATATATTACTGGCACTGCCATAGAGTTATCCCTGCAGTCTTCAAAATTTATATTCTACTTTTAAAGAGATTCTAACTCAGATGTGGACAGTATTTCCACTTTATAAGAACCAGTTGGCAGGAAAGTTAAAAACCTTTCTATTGGCTTCCCAGGAATAGTATAATGCACAAGAAATACTATAATGTTAGCTGATCAACATGAGCACAGTTTAGATTTAAATCTACAGAAGCTGACAAATACTTGGCAGCTTTAAGTTCTGTTACAATATGAGTCATATATTTTGCATTCAACAGAACTGTATGACTGCTTACCACTTTTGAGATTGTCAAATGCATTCTAGTGCTTCATTGGAAATGAATCAAATTGTGTAATAAGGTCCGTAATTCACCCAAATTTTCATCATACTTAGATCCATTACCCTTAAATGCCAGGCCTCTCTCAGCTAGAAATATTGTTACAGCTACAACACAATATTTCATTCCACTATTTCTTGTTTTCCTGCACTTGTTTTTCCAACTCTCTACTAACATGAGAACATCTCTTACATAAAATATTGAACTACAACACAAAATCTCTGTGGCTTTGGCTTTGTTCATGTGTTTTCATTTTCTTCTCTACTATTTGTCCAATCATTAAAGCCATCCTTGTTGGAAAACCTGCAATAGCGACTTGACATCAAAGTACAGTAAAAGCAATAAACTGCATTCTTTGATGAGCTGTACAGGATCCACCTTTTCAAATGCTGCTTACCATTATCACAAATAATATAATACATCGAAGTTTTGCCCACCCAGTTTGCCTTCTCATTTTTTATAATGGGGTCAAGATTCTGGGTTCTAAAAGAACATTGATGCATACTCTGCTCTGGAAAAATCTACCTGGCTTTGTTGAAATACCAAGCTGCAATTTGCTATCCATAGTGATTCTTCATCTCTAATCCCATTTTTTGCAGATGCACTTGGGAATGCAGCTACTTTCCCAAAAGTGACATCTGTTACTGATTCTTCATTAGCTTCTAAGTTTTTCTTTTTCCAAAACAAAGAAAAATTTGGCAATACAGTAACATTTTTTCATTTCTATCTTTGGAAATTTTTGGGAAACAGCTGGTATACAGTGGTATTCAGTGTAAAAATATAATCTGAATAAAAGCAAAGAGAAAATAGTCTCAAAATGAAACAGGAACTGACAACAGCCATGTAAACCCATTTCATTTAATCTAGTTGCAGGCATACTAAGCCAGATTGTTCACA
Organism: Octopus bimaculoides; assembly: GCF_046866305.1. Lineage (NCBI taxonomy): Eukaryota > Metazoa > Mollusca > Cephalopoda > Octopoda > Octopodidae > Octopus > Octopus bimaculoides. The sequence goes on from NC_142933.1 coordinate 81,144,810, forward strand.
CATACTTCTGTTATTCTTATATCTGGGGCATATAAAGAGTCTTGCAGCCAAAGCAGATCAAATTTTTATAGAAAAGAGTTCAAGCAATTAACAGCAAATCAAGGATTACAGATGAAGGATTTCATCTCTATTAAATCACTTTTCTTCAAAATTATGTTTCACTTTCCTGGGGCCTTGGAAACAAAGAAACATCATAAAGCACTTCAGAAAAATGATTGGTTTGAAAAGAAATTGTGTATTTCATTGAATCCTCAAACCTTCAATCAATCATCTAACAATATTTGAGCTTGCAATTCTATTTTCATTTTTGTTGATAAAAATGTCTGCAGAATATAATGGTTCAAATCATTTTGGATTGCAATGAAGATGAATTGTTGTTTGTGATGTCCTTGAGGTTTGACATTTTTTCTGATTTAAAAAATTTTTTGGTCCACCTATTTGCATTTAGGAACTTATAGTAGTCGACATCCCCGTAACTAGTGTTAAACAAAAGTAGATGAAAAATTGATGGTCATAGACAAATAGAAAAACCAAGTTCAGGAACAGCGTAGCAACAGTGACAGGTACTAAATCACAATCATCAGTGAAATTATTTACAGGTGTGGTTGTGTGATAAGAAGTTTGTTTCCCAACCAGATGGTTCCAAGTTCAGTCCCCTTGCATGACAATTTAGGTGTCTTCTGCCATAATAGCCTCGGGCCAACTAAAGCCTCGTGTGTGGATTTAGTAGACAGAAACTGAAAGAAGGCCATCATGGTAAGTAGCTTGCTTACCAACCACATGGTTCCATGTTCAGTCCCACTGCATAGTACCATAGGCAAGTGTCTTCTACTATAGCCTCGGGCCAACTAAAGCCTCGTGTGTGGATTTGGTAGATGGAAACTGGAAGAAGCCCGTCATATATATATGTCTATATATATATATATATATATATATATATATATATATATATATATATATATATATATATATATATATGTGTGTGTGTGTGTCTGTGTGTGTTTGTCTCCCCACCATCACTAGACAACTGATGTTGGTGTGTTTACATCCCTGTAACTTAGTGGTTCAGTAAAAGAGTCTCATAGAATAAGTACTAGGCTTACAAAGAATAAGTCCTGGGGTCGACTTGTTCAACTAAAGATGGTGCTCCAGCGTGACTGCAGTCAAATGACTGGAACAAATAAAAAAAGAATATATATATATATATATATATATATATATATATATATATATATATTTAATTATATGTATTTATTCTATCCTAATGAATAATAACTAGGATAGAATGAATGGGTTAATAGAAACCAAGGTAGCAAAGATCACAAAATAAATGTGGTGTAATTCCTGTTGGTGAGGCAGAAACTCCTTTATATTTTGGGTATTTGAGTATATTTAAAAATTTAAGGAATGGAGAAAACGCATGTTATAACTGCATACTTTATTCCAACATATGTTTCGAAGAATTACAATTTATGCGATCCATAGGAATCAGCGATGTTAAAAATGTAAACTTCTCCTCAGGGAAATGTATGGGAATCATCTTAAACGTAAGACATACTCGGTCATAATGTCTTACGTCTAAGATGATTCCCATACATTTCCCTGAGGAGAAGTTTACATTTTTAACATCGCCGATTCCTATGGATCACATAAATTGTAATTCTTCGAAACATATGTCGGAATAAAGTATGCAGTTATAACATGCGTTTTCTCCATTCCTTAAATTTTTAAATATATATATATATATATATATTTGTTTTGCAAGATTTTTGATGTGAAATCGTGTGTTGAAACAGATGTTGTTGTACTTGGGGACGGTCATATTGCCAGTGTAGCCAATAAAAACACACGCACTGTATATTTGGTGTTAATTTGCTTCAGCTTTATATTACATTAATCTTAATCTTATTTCGGCCAGAGTTCTTTCGTCACACTTCTGTGACCTCATCAGTGGTCCTTTGTTTCCTTCCTTCTTATGTGTGTCTCACCTTGCTAACTATCAGCCATTTTGTATTTTGTATTCCTATTGTATGTGTCCTTCAATGTGTCTGTGTCTTTTGTAAGTGCATGTGTGTATGGGGAGTGTCTGTATCACCTATATACTCTGTTAATACGTGTTCGTTTGTATTTGTTTTTATTTATTTATTTGTTCATGTGTGAGTTTTATTTTTGTTTTTTTTTTTGTGTTTAATTAAATTTTGTTAACGTATGTAGTATTTAATTCCATTTGTTTATCTATGTATTGTATTATACTTTGTTCATATTATTATTGGTTTATGGGTAACATGTCACATGCTGTGGTTTGTGGTTTGTTAGTGGTGTGTGTTAGTGTTCCATTCTAGTTTCCTATTCAGGCTAGGTTTCTCTTCTATTATGTGTGTAGCTTCAGTAATTTGTCTGAGGGCTGCATCACTGCTATGTGTAGATAAGATTTTAATATCTATGTTGTTGATTGAGCCTCTATGTTCTTGCTCAGCGTGCTGGTACAGAACTGATGAGTTCTTCCCTTCCTTAAGTTCCCTCCAATGTTCGTTTGCCCGCTCCCCTATGCTCCTTACTGTTTCGCCTACATATGTCATTGTCTTATTTCTGCATCGTCCCTCTGTATATCTTATACTATAGACCACATTTCTGGTTTTGCAGTTCGTTTGTGGTCTAAATCTACATATGATACAGTTCCTATCAGTGTAGGGGGTTCTACTGAAAGGGTATGTTCTACTGATAAGGGATTTAATAGGGTTGCCTGGCCTATCAACAACCTTAATTCTTAGCTTAAGTTTGTTTAGGGCCCTTCTAAAGCGGTACGTCAGTTCGCCTCTAGGGGTGGTGTCGACGAACATGACGCTCTGGTACTTGTGGCTATCGTACTATGAGCTTGCCTTCCCTATTTTCTTCTTAGTCCTTTCTATGGTGTTCCATGATTTGCTCCTATAGAGTGGGCAAATCCCATTCCTATCGTTGCGTTTGATTGTTTCAAACTTCTTCATAGCTCCTTTGTATACCCTGATCCTTTCTTTATGGCTGTAACCTGAGAACTGCATGCGGTGGACGAAATGTTGTATATGTCTCTTTAATTCTGTAGGGTCGCACATGCAGGAGACATTTCGCATTACTCTGACGAGGTCTGCCATCAATATGTTGAATTTGGCATTGTCCGCAATAGCCGAGTTCCGGTGGATCAGGTATTTGGAGGCCATAGGTTTTGTATAGTGTGAATGGAGGATTCTGGTTTTATTGTTCTTAGTTTCTAGCCAGTCTATCGTAACTTTAATACTCTGGTGGATGGAGTTAGCTATTTGCTGGATGCTCTCCATAGTCTTAGTTTCTATTTCTATTTCAGGGGTACTCTCTTGTGGGGGTGTCTTTACCACTAAGTTGATATCATCGACATATCGAGAGTACACATTCACGAGTATAGAGTTCTGTGTCAGGCGTTCCTTAAGCTTTCTGTCCCACCATACCATGAAGAGATTGGCCACATCACCGGCGATACTAACACCGATGGCTGCCCCCTCGTCCTGGGCATATAATTTGTTGTTAAATTTAAAGGTGTGGCCTTTTAGGGTGACCTTTATACTAGCTCCTAGTGCATGTGCGATCATTTTCTTTACCTGGTGGATATTAGTGGGGGTCCGTATGGCTCTGGTCCATCCACTCCATCTCTCTATAGGGGGTCTTCCTAGCCATAGAGGTAATTGTGGGTGGTCTACCTCTTAGACACATACAATAGGAATACAAAATACAAAATGGCTGATAGTTAGCAAGGTGAGACACACATAAGAAGGAAGGAAACAAAGGACCACTGATGAGGTCACAGAAGTGTGACGAAAGAACTCTGGCCGAAATAAGATTAAGATTAATGTAATATAAAGCTGAAGCAAATTAACACCAAATATACAGTGCGTGTGTTTTTATTGGCTAAACTGGCAATATGACCATCACCAAGTACAACAACATATATATATATACTTAATTCAATAATAGGATGAATTCTTTTATAAGAATTTATCAAGTAGCTAGCGTGAAAAAGACATGGTTGTTTGACCTTAGAGTCCCTCATAGCGTGAGGCATTCATGTATAGTAATGCCCTTATATATATATATATATATATATGTATGTTTGTGTGTGTGTGTGTGTGTGTGTGTGTGTGTGTGTGTGTGTGTGTGTGTGTGTGTGTTTTGTCTCCCATCACTGCTTGACAACCATTGTTAGTGTGTTCCTGTAACTTAGCAGTTCAACACAAAGTCCAATAGGATAAGTACCAGGCTTAAAAAAAAAAAAAAATCCTGGGGCAGTGGCTCAGGAACAATATTTGTATAGTGGGTGCAACTCCAGGTCCAAAATCTTTTACGAACAAGGATGTTTTTCAATCTTAATATCAAAACAAACACAGTGATAATAATAATAATAATAATAATAATAATAACAATAACAATTATTATTATTATAAAGGTTGGCTGAAAAGTTCATAGGTTGTCCAAGATATTATCATGGAATGTAACTAAATGAAATTAATTTTTTTAACATAATTCTCTTTATTATCCACACAAGGTCTTTTCTGTTTGGCTTCACTTTTCGAAATTTTAAAATTAAGTGAAAATTTTCAAATTTGGTATATTGATGTAATTTTTCACGCTGCTCTAAAAACATTTTTAGAAAAGTGTGTTGCAGTGGTTTAAAGTTTGATAATTTTTACCCAATTAAAAAAGAGCATTTGGAAACTAGCATTTTGTGCGTGATGGTAACAACATTACAACTGATGACAGCATTGCAACGATAAGGCATTCAACGATGGACGTTTTAATAAGTCTTAATGAATAAAATCATGTGAAATGTTGGAATAATCATGTAATGCAAAAAATACCAGAACGTTAAATTACGATAAAACATGCTGTAGTTTCTGTTGTGTCTGGGGAGAGTCATTTTCTTTTAGTGCCTTATAATTTAACACACACACACCGGTAAAATTTCCACTCATTTACTTATTATTTTTCTAAAAGAGAATAACTCCCTCCAGACACAACAGAATATGCTTCAACACACGAATTTACATAAAGAATCTTGCAAACCAAATCCCAAAACGAAATACTGTAGTTTAGTTCATATAAACAATACATATTTTGTAGCGAGAACATTAAATGACGAAAAAACAAACTGTAGTTCATTCAGTTCATGTAATGATCGAACTGCTGGAAAAGACAACCAAATCTCATTCGAAAGAACATCCTAACGTCATAAAATAAGGAAGGACTAGATCAGTGGTTCTCAAACTGGAGTCCGCGAAGCGATTTTAGGGGGACCGCGAAAGGACGCTGAAGTATTGTGAAAACGAATGGCATGATACAGTTAAGTTATAAAAATTTCAAGACTTCCAATTTTTGCCGTTGACTTCAGAAACCCACGCTACTCCTACACACTCATTTCCTAATTACACTTGTACAATAAGTGTGACTGGCTGAAGGAAAATATGCGGGTATAACGGTTGATCGTGCATGTGCTGTCGCTATTCTACACTCACATGATTCACCACTCCACTACTGCAATCCACACGTTTGCATGTCTCGCTGTCGTTATCCTCACCGGTGCATGTTCCTGCATGACCTTGCCCTTTGCCAGACATCCATTCTCATCCTGCATGTTGGCTGGGCTTTGTAAGGCATGGCTGGTTTTCATGGCAACGTGTTCCGACAGAACTGTCTTCTCAACGGTTATCAATTCACGGAGGTTTATCTACGAAAATACAACGTTCACATACGCTTTGGTTTTCTTCCAAAGCTAATAGTGAGAGGTAAGCTTTATTGCTAATTAGTACACCCAAAAGCTGATTACAATAAAGCATATATGCACACCCGTAGTATATGATAAATGCGAAATAAATATACAATGTAGTTATATTAAATTGGTTTACTGAATTTTATCTCTTTTTACAATGCCTCCCCCACCAAAACAAGAAGTAAAAGAAAATGAGATATGACCAATCTTATATGAAATTTGATTTTACAGTAATAAAGTTTGAAGGAGAAGAGAAACCATAGTATGTCTTGTGTTCCAACGTTTTGGCGTCTACTTCATTAAAGCCCAGCAAGTTAAAGAAGCGCTTCAAAACGAAGTATCCCAGTTCAATAAATAGAGTTGTCGACTTCTTCAGACGCGAAGCCGACAGATTGGCGAAATCCAGACTTAATAACACAGGGATGTCTTCGCTGGACATTATGGCTGGTTTGAAAGCATTCTACGAGGCTTCAAGGAAAATAGCTATTGCCGAAAAGCCCCACAATATCAACGACGATGTTGTCATCTTAGCCTAACTTTGCGTCTATGTGCGTTGTACATAATCGCCTGGAAGACGAATTCCTGTTTTGCGAAACCCTAAGAACCAAAACAACCGCAAATGAAATATTTAATAAAGTGGACAAATCTGTTGAGACCCATGATATTGTAGGCTCAGTTACTGCCCCTGACGGTGACTGCCTAATGAGTTAAACAATAGAGGGCATTACGCAACATTAAGGTTCAGAAACTCAGCTCATCCTCTTTTCTCGCCAAGACGTCGGACTGTAAAGTTATAAACCAAGTTCTCTCTCACGGCATGCCAGCTAGCAGACAGGAGGCAATGCACAGAACATCATGGCCTCCACAGATCAAACCATTTTCATATATCATTCAGCTTGTGTATACAGACATATACCACATTCTAGTATTTTAGTTGCTTTCTCATTGTTCCTGCATGCTAGCACCTCCAACACTTAACCCAGCTGTTCAAGCGCCTACGTTCCTATGATGTGAAGATCAATCCGGCTAAGTGTGTATTCGGTTCTACCAGCTTGGAATTCTTGGGGCATCTCATTGATGCCGACGGTATTCGTCCGCTTCCCTTTGAAGTGGAAGCCATCAAACGCCTGTCTCCTCCTGTTTCCTTAAACTAGCTCAGAAATTTTATTGGTTTAATTAATTATTATCGTCGCATCATTCCTAACTGTGCGGAGAAGTCGCTCCGCTTGACCAGCTCTTGAAAGATCAATGGGGGGGGGGGGGGGGGGAAGAAGACTCCCAGATAACGCTGTCTATTACAACCATTCAAGCTTTTGAATCTGTCAAAGCTGACCTTACTCAAGCATCCTTCCTCGCTCATCCTGTTGCGGATACAAAATCATCACTTACTGTTGATGCGTCATCATCAGCTGTTGCCGCAGTTTTAGAGCAATCTGTCAACAGCCGAAGCCAGCCATTAGCTTTCTTCTCTCGCCAACTGAAAAATGCTGAATAGAGATACAGTGTGTTTGGTAAAGAACTCTTAGCAATTTACCTGGCGGTGAAACATTTCTCTTATCTTCTCGAAGGTAGAGATTTTACGATTTTAACCGACCACAAACCGCTAACGTTCGATCTCTTTGCCAAAATGGACCGGTACTCGCTCAGAGAAACAAGGCATTTGGACTACATATCACAGTTCACTAGTGACGTGCGCCACATCGCTGGCACTGACAACATCTCCGCCGACGCCTTATCTCGCCTGCCTATCGGTGCATTGTTGTCTCCTGCTTCGATTGATTTGGTTGCTGTGGCTACTGACCAACCCTCCTTGGACTCTCTGGACGTCTCTTCACCACAGTTTTCCTGCTGCAAGTCTGAACACCTGCCTCTGCCTTTTTCCGAAGGAACTATTCTCTGCGATGTTTCTACCGGGTTACCACGACCCCTCATTTCTGAATGTCACCGTCGTACTGTTTTTTGAAGCACTGCACTCACTGTCACACCCTGGCATTGTGGCTACAGTAAAGCTTATCTTGGCCTGCTTTTTCTGGCCGAATATGCGTCGGTCTATTACTGCTTGATCACGTGCCTACATACCATGTCAGTGTTCCAAGACATCGTCTCATGAGAGCACCTCTTGGACACATCCAGCCACCGGACACCAGGTTTCGTCACATACACAGCGACCTGGTTGGTCCTTGGCCGGTCAGTTGCGGATTTACTTATGTATTGACCTGCATCGACTACTTCCCGGATGGCCTGAAGTCATCCCTCTCGTGGACATTTCCACAGAAACAGTCACCAGAGCACTCATCTCTGGGTGGATACCTCGCTTCGGAGTACCCTCTAAAATTACTACTGATCGTGGACGCCAATTTGAAGCTTGTCTGTTCCGTGAGCTTTTGAGATTGCTTGGAGTTCAGCATATCCACACCACAAGTTACCATCCCGCCGCGAACGGAATGGTGGAAAGTTTCTACCGACAGCTCAAAGCCGCTATTTGCACGGCTCCTGACCCTCATCGTTGGTCCGAGTCTCTCCCCATTGTTCTGCTAGGGTGCCGCTCAGCTGTCAAGGAGGATTTAAGCTACTCCTCCGCTGAGCTCCTGTATGACACCACCCTAGCACTTCCTGGACAAATATCGGCGCCCGTCGACTTACCGAATGCAGACCCCACGTCTTACGTCACGCGACTCAGATCATTCTTTGCTGACCTGCCACCGACGCTTCCTCGTGACCAGTCTATTTCTTCTGCAGTACCTCCGGATATTTGTATCTGGACTCACGTGTTTGTAAGAAATGATGCCGTCAAGGGACCGCTCACACCTCCCTACACTGGACCCTATCGCATTTTAAGAAGCACACCGAAACTGTTCGCTGTGGACATTCACGGAGAAAAAGAGAATGTCTCTATCGATTGGCTATAATTACCCAAAATTTGCAAACTTTAAAATGACTTTCGTTTCCATAATTAGCATGCAAAACTACATCAACACACCAGATTTGAAATCAATTGGAACGAAATTGAAAGCATTGAAAAGTGAAAGCTAAACACAAAAGATCCTCCATACAACTTTTTTTTTTCACCGGTGTTGCATTGCTTGGATCGCATCGGGGAAGAAGCTATCCTGTTGGTCAAAATGTCTTCAACAGCAGATAAGACATCATCACTGCAATATTGGTCCTTAGCCAAGTGCTTTTTTTTTTATATTGGGAAACAGACGGGGCCAAATCACTAAAATAGGGTGGGTGATCCCACCAGTTGAAAGCCGGCAGATAACAGCATTAGGCTGAATATCACAATAAAGCCATGGGGCATCCTTGAACTAGTCTAGGCAGCATGTGCATTCCTTTGCATCCTTTGGGAAAGCTGAATGTCTATCCTGTCACAAATTGCTTTTGTGATATGCAAAATTTCGATGGAACTTCTAGACATGCTGGAAGAGTTTTATCATTAATCTGTTCGCTGGATTGCACCTCTGCAATCTACGGAGGTCCTGCATTCCCTTGACATGATGCAGTACTAAAGAAATTTGAAATTTTTGCTCACTTTTACTTCTCGTGGATTTGAAATTGTACACTCAGATGAAAATAAAGGGAAAATGTTAACAAGTGCAAGCAGATCATATATTTGAAAAGCCGGGTTTCTCTTAACTATTTTTGATTAATGTATTAAAATTTACTCGTTCAACATCGTTATCAGACAAAAATTTAATATTTTCTCATTTAACAACTTTAAAATTCATCACACTTCGAAAAAACTAAAAGCAGTATGATATACTTTTGCGTATTTTTGATTTAATTTAAACGAGTAACATACAGTATGTGTAATAATTTGAAGTATATTTTGTATATTAAATTGTTTGATTTGGGAGACATACCAAGCGAAGCAAACATAAGCAGTAAAAAAAAAAGACAAAAACAAATTGCAAGTATTTCAAAATGTGGGACGTTACGTGAAAAATAACAAAAGTACAATACGAGGGATCAGGAAAAGGGTAGAAAGATGAGATAGAAGGGAATAAGGACAGAAGGAAAGACAAGATAAAATGAAAAGTGAAAAGATAAGACAAACCGAGGATCTGAAGCACTAGCGTAGCTAGCGGGTGGATACGGTAGATGCGGCACTTTTGGGTCTGCTATAGTCAGTATGTGTTTTTTGTGGGGGCTGGGGGCGGCAAATGGAAGGGCCGTCCTGGACGCCACACACTCTAGCTACGCTAGTAGTCTGAAGTTAATGCTAGGCAGAAGCTGAAAAAACACGTCTTACCTCGGCAATGGTCAAGTAGAAATGAGATGCGTGATAAAAAAGTTGGCTGGTTATATGGGCCAAAATGGTGAAGGAAGAGAGAGGGGTAGAGAAGGTTGGGGAAGAGCAAGTAGGAAGTAAGAGGGAGTGTGGGCAAAGAAGAGAATAAAGATAGACAGTAGGTAGTTTACAGAGATGGACAGAGAAAGAAATGGAAAGTGATAAAGAGTGAAAAGACACGGATAGATCGAGAAAGAGGCAGATAGAAATAGACAGGGAAAGATTTGTAAACAAGAGAGGAGAGAAGACGGGAGAGGGGAAGGAGAGAGAAATGGATAGAAAAGAGAGATATTGTTGACCAAATGTTGACCGCTTGTGGGTGCCTCTGAGTAGGAACAGAAGTGGGTGTGTAACTATAAGATGTTGTATGGAAAGTCGACATTACACACACACACACACACAGATACACACACACACACACACACACACACACACACACACACACAAACAAACACTTAAAAACAATGAGTGAGATAGGTAGGAAGATAGATAATTTGCCTTTAGAAGTTAAAATATCACAAGCATATTTTAACTAATCCAAAGTGAAACCCATTGTAACCTTATACACCGGCTGTCTTTATCTATATATGCTCTATTACTATATACCTTAGAGTGTGCTTCTTTTTCAGATTTATGATTTACCGACGATTATATATGTATATATATATATATATATATATATATCGTGAGGCTAGAATGGGAACGATGATTTCCCCTCACAAATACTAATCGGACACAGACAGTGTGTCGTTACCCAGCTAGAGGAGATGTCTTTTGGGGCTAAAAACAACAGTAGCATCGTCCTCTATGGGACCGCCGCATTCAGTTGGCAATTATATTTTACGATATATATATATTTATATAAATTTGACATGGGCGATTCTTTCTTGTCTTGGGATTCACAGTCAAACGGCTGAGTGGAATTGCGCGAAAAATTACACAGATGTGTAGAATGATCCGGTGGTGATGCCGGGCTTTGTATGTTTTTCATAGCTCCCATGGTTACCGAAATAATCTACTATAATAATACTCTTGTGTTTATGAATGAGAAAGGAAGGGGTGATAGATGCATAAGGAAGGAAGGGGAAATGTCATACTTGGTAGTGGGATGATGAAAATTGTACACTGAAAAAATAAATCAAACAGTGTTTCAACTCTGTGAATATAAGTGTGTGTATGTAAAAGTGGGGTATGCGAATGTGTGCGCGCGCGTGTGTGTGAGTATGCGCGCGCGCGCAACGGAAGTGGGATGGGTCATCTTTGTTCATTTAGTATTTGGGCTTATTTTTTTGATTTGATTGAATCTTGGTTGGTTTTTTTTTGTTGGTCAGTTTTTTTTTAGTGTTTTGTCAGAAAAAAGTCGTTCTAAAATTGTGCTTTAACAATAAGCGTGCCCAAACAAGTTGAATGCTTACACAGAGCAGGTTTTACAGCCACATCATCCAAACCGACTGGGTGGAACCAGGCTTAGCTGCTAGCATATATATATATATATATATATATATATATATATATATATATATATATAGGGTCAATATATAATTTAACTCCCGGTCACCAAAACGAAAAGAAGAAGAGTTTAATAGGTATAAAAAATTGTGTAGGAAACGAATATGAAAACAAAAGTTTGCGCAAATGAACGGCTTGTGGGTGGTGAGAGGACTTTCGCAAAATTTTCGGAAAATTCACCCGATCTGATTTTCCCCTCATAACTTTCAGGAAAATGCATATATATCAATGAAATTTTATAGAAATACCGTTCAAATGGCATAGATTACGGTTATAAAGAAATTTGTGGGGAAAATGTCTTCCAAAGGGGTGGGGTGAGGACTTTCGGAAAATTCACACAATCTGATTTTTTACTTCATAACTTTCAGGAAAATGGATATCTTTTAATGAAATTTTACATAAATACCTTTCAAACGGCATAGATTATGATTATAAAGAAATCTGTGAGGGGAAAAATACATACATACATACATACATACATACATACATACATACATACATACATACATACATACATACATATATATATATATATATATATATATATATATATATATACATACACACACACACACATATATACATACATACATACATACTTCATCTTGGCTGGTAATTATTTGACGGCAACGACCCGAGAGAGGAGGGTATAACTTAACTGCCTATATGAAGAACTTGAGCAACAGACCTTCATGTTCGAAAGTTATAAATAAATATGTTGCAAGATATTGTTGCAGATATCTTGATTGAATTTCTGGCTTTTGAGTTGATTCTTTTATGTCTCTCCAAAGTTTTTCAATATTTTGTGTGTGTATGTTTCTATGTGCGCTATCTTAAAAATTGTTAGAGTGAGGCATTACACACCCAGCAGAGCATACTAACCTTGTTCCTCTCTAATCTTTGCATGTCCTCTGCATTCAGAGCCCATGTCTCACTACCATGTAGAATTACTCTCCATATATATATATATATATATATATATATATTTCAAAATGTAACCACATGTGGATCATTGGTGATTTTTTCCTCTGTCTTTCTTTTCTCTTGAACTTTCCCCTGTCTCCTGTTTCTGACGAAGAGCTTTGCTCGAAATTTAAAAACTACCTTTCTTCCCTTCTCTGAGCATATGCTAATACTTTGCATGTACCACGTGCTCACGTTGTTGTTTTTCTTGTGTTTGTTCTTTGGGGTTTTTTTTGATTTACTATATATATATAACCAGCCAAAACTGCAAAGATAATCTGGAACTCGACTGATGAAAGAAAACTCAGAATGACCCGTCGTTTTTTCATGTCCTTTTTTGTATCATCCAACTGTCTGGATGTTTTATTGTTGTCTGTTGCGTTGTTGTCCCATTTTTTGTATATATATATGATTGATCTCTAGTCACTAAACCTTTTATATTTCCTCTCTCTGCTTATTTCTGTGTTCCTTTCTGTTGAAGAGCGTAGGGTCGAAACGTAAAAGACTTTCTCACTTCCCAAGCATTAAACTAATACATCTGTTTGTCGTTTACACACCATCTTCGTCTTTTGTTTTGCTTTTTTTTGTAAATTCCAACTATATATATATATATATATATATATATATATATATATATATATATATATATATATATATATATATATATATATATATATATATATATGTATATATATATATATATAATCGTTAAACAGGATGTCAAACATTAAGGCAAGGCAAACATCTCAAGTCATTTATAATATTATTACAGGAAGAAATTCAAAATCTTACAGCTGTTTCCGTATGTATGTATGTATGTATGTATGTATATGTGCAGTATTTGGAGTCAGTACATGTGCAGATTTGTATGTTTTGTTTTATTTATGTCTTCTCATGCATGTAGTTGCATATTTGGACATGCACATAAATACTTAAATGATAATTTTCTGGAAGGTTTTACAGATTTTTACCGTTCTAGTGATGGCTTGGATCTGTAGTCTTTCAATCAGCTTTCTCCTTTCTGGTTTTGAGAAGCCTAATTTTTCAAGATTGGTACTTAGTGTGTTACATATGCCAATGCCACAATAATTACTGGTACAAACCTGAACTTGTAATCTGGGTAGAGTAACTGTAGATTTCTCAATAATTCAGGGTAGGTATTTTCTTTTCCACTGATCTTTAGCTTTATGTTAACATCTGTTGGGCAGCTGATTTCCACAACTGTGTACAGTTTCTCTTCTCAATCCCAAATCACTATGTCAGGTCTATTATGTTTACATTTTATTTCACTGGAGCATTCCATCAGTACTCCTTCTTATTATAAGTGGCTATGGCTTTAGCCATACTGTTTGGCCTCAGGGTTATTCTTCTGATGGATTTCATCATACAGTGTCTTAGCTACAACATCATGTCTCATCAGTAGATAATACCATGATGACATTTTCATATGTATTTATGTATGTATGTATGTATGTATGAATTTATGCATGTTTGTATGTATGTATATATATACTGATGATATTAAAGTATCACAGGCAGTTAAGGACACTGATGACATACTAAAACTGCAAAATGACCTGCATGTGATATACAAATGGGCTAATAAAAATAACATGCAATTCAATGCTGATAAGTTTCAAGTACTCTACTATTAGCCAACAAACAGACTACAATCAGAATACAGAGGACCAGGGTGCAGTACAATCCCAGAATTAGAATCAGTGAGTGATCTGGGAATCTATATGAGTAATGATGCAACATTCCATGTGCATATTACGAAGATGGCAACATTGTGCAGGCGAGTAACTAGATGGATCCTTATATCATTCAGAACCAGAAATAAGGATACCTTGCTACTCTTGAGGAAGACATTTGTCTTCAGTCATCTGGATTACTGCTCCCAACTGTTGTCACCGTAGAGCATCAAATTGGTGGTAGAACTTGAGGTAATCCAGCACCACTACACAAAGAAGATTGACTCAGTGGAAAGGCTACAAGAACCAAAGCACTACTCTTTAGAGAGAAGGTGAAAAAGTTATGCAGTGATATACATATGGAAGATCCTGGAAAGTCTAGCTTCCAACTTGGAATTAAAACCACCAAACTGGATGGCAATGCATAATACCAAAGATCTCATCTTCTTTATCTTGGATAAGGACCCAGTATTACAACAGCTTGGATTTCAGGGGACTGCAACTGTTAAACATCCTGCCAAGGAACCTAAGAAATCTGCAAAGTGTAGATGTGGAAACCTGGACAAATTTCAATCAGAAATCCCGGATGAATCCACATTGCAGAAGGAGGCACAAAGAAGAGCAGCTTCATCCAACTTGCATCTTCACCAAAAACAGTACAGAAAGGAGACCGACCTCAGAACACTGAAAGGCAGTGCTCCAGTATTCCCCCAGTCATGCTGAAACCAGGAAAAGAATAAATGAAAAGAATATGTATGTGTGTGTGTGTGTGTATATACATGCATACACATATATAAATATGTTCACACTCAACATAAGCATGCATATATATACATATACATACATATCACACACACATATATATATACTATATTTTGGGATGGTAATTTTTTGGGGCCAAATAAACACACACACACTCTATACTCATTCTTCACATCAGATATATTATCATTCTTATTTTATGTCCTTTGTCAGGAAATCTTTCAGCACACATTCTGTGACCTCTTTGGCTGAAGTGGTCACAGGATGTGTGGCAAAATATTTTAGACAAAGGACAGGATGTGTACGGAAAGATTTTAGACAAAGGACATAAAATAAGAATAATAATAAATCTGAAGTGAAGAACCAATATGGAGTGCATGTGTCTATTTGGCAAAAAAAACCCCAAAAAACCATCCTGAAATATAACAATATCTGTTTCAACACATGATTTCACATCAGGAATCTTGCAAAACAAACACATAAACGTGTGTGTGTGTGTGTGTGTCCTAATGCTCAAAATGTGGAGTAGATAAAACAATGGACAACTGATGAAGGGATTGTTCTTTATGTTGTCTGTCTCATTTTTCTGTTTGTTTCTTTCGTTATCCAAAAAAAAGTTCGATTTCTATGTTTTTGTAATTCATGTTCTTATTTTTCATGTTGTTTACGTTTTTTGGCATCCTGTACCCATATTTGCATGTGTATATACATATATATCTAAGTATGAATATATATATGTATGTATATATGCATATATATATATATATATGGTGGTTGTCTACTCTTTAAACAGAGTTTGACCACCTCCTGCACCTACACCTTAGCCCTTTCATGGCGTCTGATGTGGCTTTTTAAACCAGACAGTGTTTTGAAAAAACACCCACACAAATTGCACCTCTGATTTGCACTACCAATACCTGCAAGTAAGTTCTGCTCATTGTGGATCCTAACATGTCTTTTAAGACCCCCATTGGATTTGCAAACCCTCTGGCACACATCACATTCAAACGTGTGCACAGACATATAATCAGAATAGCTGGATGAGGTTTGTTTTCCATGGGTTCGCAGGTGAGATTTGAGGCCAGCCAAGGACAGACATATATATATATATATATATATATATATATATATATATATATATATATATATATACACACACACACATACTACAAATACCAATATATGTGCAGGCATGACTATATGTTTTCATATTTACCTCCACTGTGTGGCACTTTAGGTAAGTCCCTGATAGATTGTTTATCTTGGCCATCTCTTTCTTCAAATTATTTGAAAGTCCAACAATAGTAATTTGAATTCAGAAATTGTACTCTAATTGAAAGGCTGGAGTGGAGTGAGGATATGGTTTTCGACGGCCTGCAGAATTATCATAGCACCTACTAAGTTTGAGTATTTTCAATGATTAAATATTACTTAGATCAGGATTTCTCAACCATTTTTTACCTATGGACCTCCCTTTGGTTACTACTTTATTCTGGTGGACTTCCATAGCCATTCAAACTAGTTTTCTGGAAACTTCATTCAAAATTCCTATTTTTCATACATTAATTTGTGTAGGTTGAACTATATAAAATGTTACTCTTTTACTCTTTTACTTGTTTCAGTCATTTGACTGCGGCCATGCTGGAGCACTGCCGTTTAGTCGAGCAAATCGACCCCAGGACTTATTCTTTGTAAGCCTAGTACTTATTCTATCGGTGTCTTTTGCCGAACCGCTAAGTTATGGGTATGTAAACACACCAGCATCGGTTGTCAAGCGATGTTGGGGGGACAAACACAGACATACAAGCACACACACACACATATATATACATATATGACAGGCTTCTTTCAGTTTCTGTCTACCAAATCCACTAACAAGGCTTTGGTCGGCCTGAGGCAATAGTAGAAGACAGTTGCCCAAAGTGCCACGCAGTGGGACTGAACCTGGAACCATGTGGTTGGCAAGCAAGCTACTTTATTTCATTTTATTTGCCATAAAGGCAGTATACAGAGTAGCTGCGGGCTGGACAAACACATTAATGAGATGAGATGAATGACGAACACAATAATATTAATGGGAGAAGACAGAAGCCGCCCGCCCAACTCTGCTTCTCTAAAACATTGTTCTTTTATAAATTTACAAATTGAGGCTATAAACCTCTTACTTCACAATTTCAATGTACATCATGCCTTTGAAATGAAGCACTTGCCTCTTACAAGTTTCTTTTCATGGGCCACATGCCCTTTCAATATGAGGCACTCATCCTCTTACACTTTACCGCCCAACCAGACTCAGCGCTTCACTCAAGCACCTCAGTGGTTCTAGATTGGGCCACTTCAGCAAGAAATGGAATGCATCCTCAGGCAAGGAATCCATCACCTTGCAAAGTCTCTTTCCCACATGAGAAAGCAAGCTACTTACCACACAGCCACTCCTGTAGAGAAAAAAGCCTAACTTTTTCTTGCAATAAATACCAATACATTTAAAGCAATATTAAAATACTTTTGTGGATCCCCAATTTACTATTTTGTTGTGTGGAGCCCAAAAAATCTTATATGGATCCTCAGGGGTCATATGGATTCCAGTTGAGAATTACTAACTTAGATGACCTAAAATGCTACCATCTGAACTCTATATGTATGTAAATCTATATATATATGTATATGTATGTATGTATGTATGTATTTATACACCTATGTATGTATATAGTTTAATATAATTTGGTCAGTAATAACCAGAAGTAGTTGTAATTATAAGTTTTAGCAAACACATATATATTTGAATGATTTGTTGGCTGCTTTGATTAGAGGCAGTTAAAAATAAGTAACCTGACAACAGGCAAAATGCATTCTTCTAACTGACCAGCAGAAACCTTGCATGGGCATGATGTTACTGTGGAACAAATTAAATTAATCTCACAGTAGGTGGTTAAGGATCAAATGTAGATGATGAAGCAAAAATAATTTTGTACATACTTCAGGACCAGTACAGGTCTTGGATCATTCTCTGTGGGTCACACACAAGGAATAAATTTTAAAATTTTATTACTATTTTATTGACTATTGCAGGCTCCAGGATGTTTTGGTATTGTGTATTGTATATGTTATGCACTTTATCATGTTTTGTTATGCATGTGTTTCCCTAAAATGTGGAAAAATTACCTTGCATGAAGTCAGTCTGTGGTGTGAAAAAAGTTGGGGTCTGCTACTTTAGGGGATTTGTAGTGCAGCATACAAGTAAATATATTCACGCAATGCATTCTTTCATGCACCACCTGCACATTCTTGATCTCATAGTCATTAAATCTTCACTCAATAAATGTATGTGAGTTTAATTGCATGTACAAAGCACATGCACATTAGCAAGTGAACAATTGTTGCTATTATACACTAATGAATACATTAGTGCAAAAGGAAATGATTGTAAACAGTGGAAACTGAGTATAATCATGAATGATGTTATCAAACAATTATTGTTACAAAAATTCACATAGATCTCAAACTCATTCAGGAAAACGTTGTCTTCTTTGCTTAATGTTATTAACTGGAAATTGTTATCTAGAATGCTTCAATTAAAAAATTAATGCAATAAGCAGTTTCCACTGTAATAATAAGATAAGTAAATAATTTCTGGCTAATGGATAAATATAGCAAATAATTGATGAATTAAAAATAGAGTAATACACGGATGTGTGTACAAACATGTCCAATTATTGCTCTATCTATCATACATCAATTATGTACTCTACTTATCAGGTATTCATCAGATATATTGTGTAGTACACATGTGTTGTTCCATGATGAATTTTATTGAGGTATGACATCATCAATACTGCAAAAAGATACCTCCCAATTCTTCAACAATCATCAAGAATAAACAAATTAATAATAGATTCAAAAATATTTTATAGCCGACGTCAAGCACCCAACCTAAAAAAAGCTCTTGACCCAAGCAAGATTTACAACTAGAGAAACAATAAAGAGAGTTAAAAAATGTGGTGACCCTCACTGTGGAACATGTGATTACATTGAAGAAGGAGAACAAATTACTTTCAAAGACAGCTACACTTTTAAAATAAATGCAAATATGAATTGCAACTCTGGAAGCCTAATCTACTGTGCCACCTGTCCCGAATGCAAAGAATACTACATTGGTGAAGCAGGTATTGGACCATATGAGAGAGTAAGGGTACATAAACAACAAATCCATGATCCCTCTATTAGAAGCACAACTTGCAGTGAGCGCTTTGAAAAATATGGGAAAAGAAACTTCAAATATTCCCTTTCTTCAAACTATGGACAGAAAATGAACGTTTTCATAAGGCCAAGGAAGAATTCTTTATTCGAAAATACAACAGAAACTGAACAGAAAATAATACCAAATCCACTGGAACTACCAACCCAACAAACCACAGAAAGACACCAACCAAACACTGCCTAAATAATGAGAATTACATATGAGTATATTCTCTTTTATGTACTATATATATATATATATATATATATATATATATATGTGTGTGTGTGTGTGTGTGTGTGTGTGTGTGTGTGTGTGTATGTATAGGTGTATATATGTATATGTATGTGTGCATGTATGTTTGTATGTATAAAAGTATATATAGGAACATATGTTTGTATGGGTGTACACACTCTTATTTGTGTATGTATGCATCTACATGTGTGCATATGTATGTATGTGTGTATATGTGTACGTGTGTATGTGTGTTTATATATATATATGTATGTATGTGTATACATATGTATGTGTGTATATATATGTATATGTGTTTATGTATGTGTGTATGTATGTGCATGTATATGTATATGTGTATGTATATATATGTGTGTGTGTGTGTGTGTGTATATATATATATATGTATGTATGTATGTATATATATATGTGTAAGAGTGCATGTATATGTGTGTGTTAGTAGGTATGTGTGTGGGAGATGTAGCTGCATATATATGTATGCATATGTATATATATGTGTGTGTGTGTGTGTGTGTGTGTGTGTGTGTGTGTGTGTCTGTGTGTGTGTGTGTGTGTGTATAGGCGGGCCGACCAAAGCCTTGTGAGTGGATTTGGTAGACGGAAACTGAAATAAGCCTGTCGTATATATGTATATGTATATATATATGTGTGTGTGTTTGTGTGTCTGTATTTGGCCCCCAACATCACTTGACAACTGATGCTGGTGTGTTTATGTCCCTGTAACTTAGCGGTTCAGTGAAGGAGAAGAGGATGGCAAGACTCATGGTGTCGACACTCACCCTTCAAATCGAGGTCAAGAAGATCGGTGTCAGAGACTTCTGTTCCAGCACATCATGGGCTTTCTGGTTTATATGCAGGTATGATCTGGCCATCAGGCATCGCACCCACATTGCACAGCAGCAGTCAGAAGATCCCAATGAGAAGATTGAGAGGTTCTAGTGGTTTATCATCAATCTGTATAAACAGCATCAGTACTCTCTGAGCTGCATCGACAACGCAGACCAGACTCTCCTCGCGTTCGATCTTCCGATGGTGAGAACTGTTGCTGAGAAGTGGGAGAAGACTGGAAATCATTGCGACAGGTTATGGAAAGGACTGTTTTATGGTGTTGCTGGCTTGCACGGCTGATGGAGGAAAGCTGTTACCACACATCGTCTTCAAGAGAGAAAGACACTACTTAAAGACGCCAAGTTTCCGGAAGGGGTCGTCATTCAAACCCAAGCAAAAGGTTGGATGGACCAGGCACTCATCGAGGACTGGCCTTGGGTAGTGTGGGGATGGCACATCAGTGGGCTGCATCAGAGAAGGAGTCTCCTGATTATGGACGCATTCAGATTCCACAAGTCAGAAGAAATCAAGGCGAAGATACGTTCTCTGAACATTGACTTGGAAATGATCCCCAGGGGAATGACATCCTTTCTTCAACCCTTTGATGTTGCAATCAACAAACCATTTAAGAACTGTCTCGAGCACTGGTGGGAGGATTGGATGGTCAATGCACCGAAGGAGATGACAAAGATTGGGTGCATGAAGAAAGTCGACTTGGGGATGTTCTGCGAGTGGATCCTGAAAGTCTGGGAGGAGATTCCAGAAGGTATCATCAAGTGGGCTTTCCTGAAGTGCTGCATATCCAACGTGCTTGACAGCACAGAAGATGACATCTTGTGGGAAGACGCCGCCATCTCCCCTGACTCTCCTGACTTCAGCAATGACAAGGATGAACTGGCATATGCAGATGGTCAACTCTACTAGGTCTTCAATGGGTTGTCTGACAACGAAGAGTTCTTAGGTTTTGAGTGAAGTCTCTACCCATTAGGGTCGTTCCCTTTTAGGACTACACATTTTCAAGAAAGAATATAAAGACCACAATATGAATAAATCATATAAACACACATAATAAAAAGGTGTTCTCTTAGTATCTCTTGCATTTAAAACCCAGACTTTATCTTCTTCCATTAATAATTACGAATATCAATGATTGAAGTCGGAAATGTTTGTTAAGTATGAAATCATCATGAAATTGAAGTTTGTATTCACTCTGCATCATTAATCTCAGTTATTTCCCAGTTTCCTCCACATTTTTTCCCCTGTCGGAGACCCAAAATTGGGGGTGTGGTTTATACACAGGTGCTGCTTATACACCGGCAAATACAGTATATATATATATATATATATATATATATATATATATATATATATATATATATATATATATATATATATATATATATATATTTATAATATGTATGAGTTGGTCTGGATATTGCATCGAAATGATCATAGGTCATAATAAAGTTTTTACAATGGATCATCTTTTAGCTCTTATTTAAATTGATATACATACAAAAACTCACACGTGAGAATTTTGCTACCTTGATGACAGATACAATATTTTTACCAAATTTTGGTATCAATCTATAAATATATATATATATATATAGGTATAGATATAACTTACATGTGTTTGTGTTTGTGTTAATTTTTGAAACTATGAAAGCTTTTCCTGTTTTATACGCATGTAGAAAAACATATATTTACTATAAGAAATCCATACAGAAATATGGTATTACAATTTCACCTCTTAAACACCTTCCAGTAAGACAAACGACAACATTATAGCAAGAAATTATCTACATTCTCTTTCAATAATCTATATGTAAATAAAGTGAATACTATTATTGTTCTCTTGTTTCAGTCATTGAACTGCAGCCATGCTGGATCACTACTTTAAAGAGTTTTAGTCCTGCAAATTGACACTAGTATTTAGTTTTTAAAGTCTGGTACTTATTCTACCAGTCTCTTTTGTTGAACTGCTAAGTGATGGGGATGGAAACAAACCAATTCTGATTGTCAAGCAGCATGAGGACTGACACAAGTACAAACACACACACATGTACAACCCGCATGCATGCATACATGCACGTACATGCCCCCTTCCCAGATATAGATATGACAGGCTTCTTTTCAGTTTCTGTCTACCAAATCGATTCATAAGGCTTTGGTTGGCCCAAGGCTAAAGTAGAAGACACTTGCTCAAGGTGCCATGCAGTGAGATTGAACTTGAAACTATGTGGTTTGTGAGTTACACTTCTTACCATACGACTAAAGAAGCTGTCATAATTTTTTGTTTTTTTCGTTGTTCGTAAAAAAGTTCGTTTTCTGTCCTCATCTTTATGTTTTCGTTTTTCATTGTGTTTAACGTTTTTTGTGATGTCCTGTACCCATATATGCTTGTATGTATACATATAGATGTTGGTATGTACATATATGTATGGATATATACATATAATTATATATTATCTATGTTATTATATGATCGAACGCCACGGATTGCCTCCAAGTAAGCTTTCATAAATCATCTTACTATGAAATCAAACTTTTTCATTCCCAATTTTGAAATTTATTTTGAAAATAATTTTGTGGCTGAACTATACTGTCTGCTTTTTCAAAGATATTAAAAACAAAAAGTAGTAGGGAGAAACAAACAATTCAAGAAATAATAAAAGTAAGGATGAAGAAGGTGAGCTTTTGAAAATTTTTTTCATAGAGTAGTAATCTTCCACAATGAAAACATGAATCTAAAGAAGTTATCAAAAAAATATCAAAAAGCAATAAAGTTACAGCCTATTATGTGGTAAGCTTAAATTGTAACTCTGTCCCAATTATACTAATAAACATAGAAATTCCTGGAAAAAGCAAGCAATCATACTCTTTATAGCTTACTAGGAATTTCAGCAAGTGTGACTTGACTGTCTCTGTTCGAAGAAGTTTAAAACATTTTAAAAGTATTTTGACATTATTTTTCCATATGTATGCTATTTTCTTAATGTCTGTTAGTCTTTTACTGGTTTCAGTCATTTGACTGTAGCCATGCTGGGCCACTACCTTCAGTCGAACAAATCAACTCCAGGACTTATTCTTTGTAAGCTTAGTACTTATTCTGTTGGTTTCTTTTGCTGAACAGCTAGTTTGCAGGGACATAAACGCACCAACATCGATTGTCAAGCGATGGGGGGGGGGGGACGACAAACACAGATGCACACAAAAATATATATATGTGTGTGTGTATATATATATATATATATATATATATATATATATATATATATATATATATATATATATGGGAGAATATACAAAAAATAACAACAGACGAGGACAGGTGGTGTAAATAACAAAAGTATATATTAGTATGACGCTCGGGAATACGGAAAGTCTTTGACGTTTCGAGCTACGCTCTTCAACAGAAAGAATACGGAGACAAGGAGAAAAACACGGAGAAAAAAAATTGAATAGTGTTCAGTCAACGGTCAATCATATATATATATATATATATATATATATAATACAAGGAATATATATACATGTATACACACATATATGTACATACTTACATCTACATGTGTATATATATACATATCAGGGTACAGGACGTTAGAACAATAAACTACAGACAACGGAACGAACAAATAGGAAAACGGAAAGCCACTTGGAATATCCCTTCATCAGCTGTCTCTATTCTATCTAGACGTTTCGAAGATAAGACAGAACGTACTCTAGAATAGTCTCTTCCTGAGTAGTGGATCAACCCACTACACAGAGGATTCCAAGGTGGCAAACACAAACCAAGACAGGAAAAAATGGACAGTGAAAACAACATTCAAAAGCCGTACGGCCAAACGCAAATCTGAGGTAGAACGCTAGTAGTTCGTCTTGCCTTCACAGCGGCTGGAGTGAAAAGAAAGTTGACCACAGGTCACACGAGAGCAGAGAGGATGGTGGAGGGAGGAAGTGGAACAAGGAGGAAGGGACAGAAGGGTATAGCAGTGAAGTAGAGGCCAGGACAGAAGTATAGATAGAAAGATGGAGGAAGACAGATAGATAAATAGATAGAAAGATAGATAGATAGATAGACAGATAGATAGATAGATAGATAGAAAGATAGTCACGTCAGAATAATAGTAGACTTACTTGCAAAAAAGGATGTGTGCATTCAATAATGTAATAATACAAGGAATATATATACATGTATACACACATATATGTACATACTTACATCTACATGTGTATATATATATGCATATCAGGGTACAGGACGTTAGAACAATAAACTACAGACAACGGAACGAACACATAGGAAAACGGAAAGCCACTTGGAATATCCCTTCATCAGCTGTCTCTATTCTATCTAGACGTTTTGAACAAATAAATATATATATGAATGTATGTTTATATGTATATATATATATATATATATATATATATATATATATATATATATGTATGTATGTTTATATGTATGTATGTTTATATGTATGTATTTATATATATATATATATATATATATATAAATACATACATACATACATACTTATATATATATATATATATATATATATATATATGCACACACAATATATGCACGCATGCACACACAATGACACACCTCCCCGACAAATACAAGCCACATAGACGCACTCACACAAACACACCCACACGTATACACACACATACTGCACTAACAATACAAACAAAGCTAATCACTCACAATTACAGCGCACACACACATGTACACATATACACCAGAAAACTACATAAACCATACCCACATACACACATACACACACATACAAGCGCATACCCAGTACCAACATACACGGAACACACATGCACACACATACACATCACCTGGATAAACCCAACGTACAAGGACACCTGATAAATACAACACACACATACATGCTCACACACACATGCACCCTCATGCACACACATACAGTTGCTCCCTCACACACACACGCACCACAAGGACAATTCAAACACAAACATACTTAGAGACACACACAAACTCACGTACACACACATAACATCCCCACCAACACACAACACAAATAGACATACGCATACATACAGACATACACATACAGACATACACATACATATGAACTATCACACACACATACGGTTGCTTACACACACACACACCACAAGGGTATTTAAAACAACACACTCACTCAGACAGAGAGACACACACACACTCACGTACTCACACACTCCCACACTCACACAAAACACTCCCACGCACACACACAGATGCACACATACATACACACACAGACGCACACATATGTACACACCCTCACACATACATACGGTTGCTCTCTCTCACACACACACACCACAAGGACGATTAAAACAACACATACATACTCAGAAAAATAGATATACGCACACTCTCACGTACACACACCTAACATCCCCACCGACACAAAAAACACACAAACACACGCACTCACAAATGCACTCACGCACACACACGAACAAATACATACACACACATGCGCACACACAACACCCTAACAAATATTAATCACACACATACACACTCACACAAACGTGCACACATATACACACACCATCCTACCATAGATAAAACACACACATACTCATATACACATTCCACAATAAACTCTGGGACCAATAAAAACGGCACACACACACACACGGACACAAACACACATATATACACACACACATAGAGATGTGCACAAAACCAGTTCCAAAAACCAGTGAACCATGACAGACTAGCTCACAGACCAACCAAAAATCAAAAAATCCCTTTTAACTCTTCCTTCCTCCCACCCCAGCTGGCCAGTCATATTGTCTCTTAAGACAGCAAACATTCCCTCAATACACACAAGAGAAAAAAGCTAGGTCAGTTCCTCCTCAACTTTTTGCGAACTCTTAAATATATTTCCTGGGTATATATATACATATTTTACCAAATCCTTTTTGTTATAACAATGTTGTATTATTATTATCAAAGAATGTATATATGTATTTTGATACTTAAACTGTTTCTAACACTTTCTATTATTATCAAAGA
>NC_142933.1:81173679-81176179 GCF_046866305.1 Octopus bimaculoides
TATACCTCCACACACAACTGCATGGTCACACACATATATACACATGCACACACACGCACATACACATGCACACACATACACATACATATACACATGTACATGCACATACATACGCACACATGCACATGTACGCACACATACCTCCCACACACTCACAACACACACTCATACATACACACACAATTACACATACATGGTCATATACACATACATGCACACACATGCATGCATGCACACACATGCATGCATGCACATGCACTCATATACACACAATAACACATATACTTCACACACACAACCCCACGCACATGCAAAAACACACGCACATACACACACATACACATGCAAACACAACATATAGATACATGCACACACATACAAACAAACACACACGCACGCACACACACATACACATGCATACACACACACACATATATACATGTGCACACACACACATGTGCACACATACCTAACACAACACACAACCCCACGTAACATACACACGCACACATACACACACATGCACACAGACATGCAATTACGTGCACACAACTACATGCACATATACACACACATGCATGTGCATACACACATAAAAATGCACATATACCTTCACACACAACCTCCTGTTCACACACATACACACGCACACACACATACACACACACATACACACACACACATACACACACACACGCATATGAATTCAGACATACCTCCCCCACACACAACACACACTCATACATACACGCACACACATACATACACACGCACACACATACTTCAAACTGCCAGTTAAACACCTTTCTACTGACCATTCCCCTATGCACATGTGAAGAGACACACAACTACACAAAAGACTGCCACTCCTGCTACTAAATTCTTCCTACAACATTAAGTGACACAAAGTTCACTCATGCATACACATATAAACAGCCAAAACTGCACACACACAACACATACATACACATACCTCCTTCTCTTACACTCTCCTGTCTTAGAAAGAACTTTTTCTTCACTCATTCTCTTCTGGTCATTTCAAAATGTAACCACATGTGAATCGTTGGTGATTTTCTTTCTCCGTCCATCCTTCTACTGTTTCTGAAGAAGAGCATCTGCTCAAAACATTAAAACCATATTTCTTTCCTTCCCTGAGTGTCTGCTAATACATTACATGAACCATGTCCTTGCGTTGTTGTGCTTTTCCTGTTTGTTCTTTTGGGGATTTACTATATATATATATATACTTTTACTGAACTGCTTAGATATGGGGACATAAACACACCAACATCAGTTGTCAAGCAATGGTGGGGGGACAAACACAGACACAAAGACACACATACATAAATATATACATACATACATACATATATATATATATATATATATATATATATATATATATATGTATGTATATGCATGTATATATATATATGTATGTATATATATATATATATATATATATATATATATACACACACACACACATATATATATATGTTTTTATGTATGTATGTACATACATAGAAATTGGTTGTAGTCCTGCTCCTGCTCCTGCTCCTGCTCCTGCTCTTCCTGCCCCTCCTCCACTCCCCCTCCCCCTCCTCCACTCCCCCTCCCCCTCCCCCCCTCCCCCTCCACTCCCCCTCCCCCTCCTCCTGCTCCTGTACCTCCTGCTGCTGCTGACCCTCCCCCTCCCCCTCCTCTCCACTCCACTCCACCACCTCCCCCCTCTCCGCCCCCACCTCCTCCATTGTTATTGTCATTGCTGCCATCTTTCTCATAGTCATCATCATCTTTTACATCCTCTTTCCATGCTGCCATGGGGTGATCTATTTGTTGTGGTATGAGTCAGTTCCTATTTAGAGTCACTGCTCTCCAAGATGTGTCAGTAAACCACATCATCTTCATCCAGTCCATCTTTGGATTCGTTTCTACAGCTGGATACCTTTCCAAACATTAATCGCTTTACAGAGAACACTGAGTGTCTTTCATTGTGGCACCAGCACTAAATCATGTGGGATATTTGTGTATAGGCTTACTATATCGAAGCTCAGTAGGATTGAATTTGTTTCAGTGGTTTTGGGAAGATAGGATAAAAAGTCGATGTCAATCCTACTGAGCTTCGATGTAGTAAGCCTATACACAAATATCCCACATGATTTAGGAATAAAGGCGGTTGAATACTGGGTAAACAAACACAGAGAAGCAATTCCCAACAGGTACATGGTGACATTTATACTAGAATCAGTGAGACTTATCCTGGAAAATAATACGTTCTTCTTCAATGGTAAGAACTATATCCAAATTAAAGGCACGGCTATGGGGACGAGGTTTGCCCCCGTTTATGCGAATTCGGTGATGGGTTACTTGGAACAAAAACTCTACCAGGAAATAGAGGAGAGATATAACACCGAATTTAGGAAGCTTATAGAAAAAGCATGGAAGAGATACCTGGACGATTGCTTCATAATCTGGACCAAACCTCAAAGCATTGTGG